>NW_015151937.1:136993-139746 GCF_000732505.1 Cyprinodon variegatus | reverse complement strand
GATGTAATACGCAATTAGGTAACAGGTAATATGCTAAAAATGCATGTGTAATTCATAGCTGCTCCAACTCGTGTTTTTAATCAAGTTGTAGGATATTTTTGTTTTATTTGCGCAAAAGAAAAGCAACACTACAGAAAGATGAAAGTAATAAACTCACTGTTGAGTTAGCGTTAGCTTGCATGACGGCTATGTGATGCTGGTTTTCCTTCAGTATGAGCGCCACAAGCGTCACGTCACGTGACTAAGAAAACGTACGGGATTGGCTGGGTTTTGGACGCCACAATCGACTGCTAATGTCTGTGACCTGAAGTTACCCTTCCCTTTTTACACTGAATTTAGACGCTGAATTTCAGACGGCGAAATAGAGCCAGTTGAATCTCAGGAGGCTGAAAATATTGAGTTGGAATTTTGAAAGGTTGAATTTTCTTATATGCAGATTTTTTTAACAATGAAAAATTAAACAGAAAAAGTAAGTATTGAAAATGTAATCACTTTGAAATAGTAATGTGATTTTTTAGCTTGAAGAGAAAATAACAAATGAAATTTTAACTGTGTAGAAATAATGACAATGATTTTTTTTTAGGTCAAAAATGTGTTCTGAATATATTTTAACACTGAAACAGTAAGAACAAACACAACATTTAAATTTCAGTGGCATTTTTAATTCAAATCCCAGCGACACAGATTTACTTCCATAAACAGTCCTACAGCTTGGACTTTAAAATTTTTGCTCTTTGAGATTATGTTTACATTTTTGTATTTTTGTTAAAATGCAAATAAATTGGGGCAGGTTGGCATGTTTTTTTGTTTTTCCCCACAGACAGCATTTGGACAATCAAAAAACCCCAACATTTTCATTTATTCCCCACTTTTAAATATGGAAGCTGCGTCAATGTTCCACTGTTGTCACAATAAACGTTCCTTCTTTTCATAGCTGAGCAGTTACTGTTAGTTTCAGATCCAGTTCAGCTGAAGCCTGCCAGTGTTCCGGCTTCTGTAAATGACTTGGATCCTTTGCAAAGTCCAAGTATCCTTGCATGTCTGGATCCCAACAAGGAGCCCTTCTCAGATGAGCCCCAGGAAACATATCCAGATTAGTCTGTTGGATTTTAAATCCAGTCTCTGGAGCCAAACCTAAGAGTAGATCTAGTTTTAATGAATGGTTATGATAAAATGGAACACACCATCACATATCTACATGTAAGTAGTAGAGCTCATTTGGTACTCCTCCTGGGCTCGATGCGGTTCTGGAAGGACGTATCCTGTGACAGTTCCACAGTGTCATGCCTTCATCCAATTCCCTCTGAATAACATCACCAAAGCAATATCTCAGGAGACGCTCATGACTCCCGTTAAAATGTCCAGCTTCTCTAAGGTCAGCAAATAGCTCCATACAGAACTGACACCTACAAAATCCATAAGTTTGATCATTTTTAGTCTATTCATGTTTAATAATAGTCACCCAGGATTGAATTAATGTATAAAAACTACTTCCCTTCCTTTTCTGAATATGGACCCCAGGACTCCATCCTCTGGTTGTTTGTGGATGAACATGTGGCTGGACGCTCCAGAATATAAATGGTAGTGGTGCAGACGTAGCGTGCACTGAATGGCGGCCATGGTCCCGTTCTCCATGCCGTTTTCATTCTCATGGATGACTCCAAGGTTTCGCACACATGGCAGGAGATAGTGAGCGATCACAGATGGGTCACTATTTGTTGCTCCATATTGAAGCCACAGTACTTTAGGGGAAAATCCATCAATACACCTTGAAATAGCCAAACTGAATGGTTTGAGTTTATCTGAACCATCCACCTGCCACATATAGTTGGGTCCCATGGAGTGGTATGTTTTTCTTCTGCTCTCCTCACGCATCCATGGAGATTAAGCTCCTGGAGCAAAGTCATCACATGATCCCTCCTCACTGTGAGGTTGTCCCACTGTCTGAGTACCCGCCACATCATGCGGTAACCAAACAGCTGTCCGGGTCCACCAAGTTCATGTCGTATTGGCCTTATTATGACGTCGGTAGAGGAGACGCCTTTCTACGATGTAAACCAGTGTCTTTTCAAAGATCTCAAGCTCATGTTTACACCATGTAAACATGACATGTGTCCCTCATTAAAATACTGTTTACATTGCTCCAGCATAGCTGCTCCTTCCGTATGACCATTTCAAAACTCCAAGGACCGAACACAGCAGAACCAAAACCGCATTAATCTTCTCATATGAGCTCCACAAAACCGGCAGAATGCAACTTGATTCAACTTTAAACTAGCTGACCTATTGCAGTGGAACCTCCGGTTCAGCCTCTGGGTTAGTTCCTACCCTTTCTGGTTGAATTCCTGTAATGTAAATTTGTTTTGGGACTTGTAAAAGTGAATGTTTTTTATGTGCTTTCTTAAATACTATTTGTTTTGAATTTTTAAAAGTGTTTTGTTTATTTTTACTTTGATTTCTAAAACGTAATCTCTAAATTTCTTTGGAAGGACAAACCCCCTCGTATCAGCTTAAAAACACTACAGAAAACTAAAGACAGAGGGGGACTAGATTTACCTAACTTCCAACACTACTATTTAGCAAATAGATTACAATACATCTCTAAATGGATAAAACATAATCCCTTAGATGAGCCCTGGATAGACACAGAATAGGATATTTGCAGTTATATAATAATCTCAGATTTGCCGTTTATTAGCTCTAATATCAAGCGGCACTCATGTTTTAAAAATATTAACATCAGCTCTTCCCTG
>NW_015151937.1:132367-133890 GCF_000732505.1 Cyprinodon variegatus | reverse complement strand
GACGTCCCCCACCCCAATTTTAGTTTGCATTTTAGACACTCCCATCTACATCATTTTCACAACACACATCTATGTAGGGCATTTTCGGGGGGTGGGGGTCAGGGCCACCGGGGGGGGCTTATTTTATGGGCCTCACCACGGTCGGGCTCCTCCATCCCCTCTCGCATCTAGACATTGAGGGTTAAGGGTTGTCGAAGGGGGGGTGTGCTGGCACCGTCTATCTCCTGGAGGGGGGGTGGACTGTGCCGGACATCCCCCTCTTGGTACTCCCATTTTTAATTGCATCTGAGAGCAAAACGCAAGAACACCACATTCGAGCGGACGCAGTGAGGATCGGGGTCTTCTCACACCCCTGTTCTCCGGCTGCCGCCAGGAGTCTGGGGCCTGGAGAAAGAGCAAGCCACCTGGTCCGTGGTTTTGGATGGGGCCGGCTGCGGGGCCTAGGTGGCCTGCCAGTGGCGGGGCTGTCACCTCTGCTCTCCCCAAAGAAGGTTGGATGGAGGGGCATGAAGTGCCTGGTTGAAGCTTTTTTTTTTTTCCAGGGGGAGCGGTTCTGGTTGGGTTGCCGGCGCGGGATGGGTGGGCCCCGGTCCCGGGGAGGGGCTCTTGCTGGGGGTGGTCCGGTCCGTGTGCAGCGTGGGGGGCCAGGCTTGAAGCAGGAATGAGATGTGTTGGTGTGGCGGTGTCGCCGCTCCCCTCCCCCCACATCTGGATTTTAGGTTCACTTATGGGGTCATCCGATAGTCCCTGGACCGACCACTGGTGTCACCGGGTTTTTGGTCCTGGTATTATTGGATGTGAGTGTTATGTGTGAATGTGTGTCCGCGTTGTTATTTTCTTTATTTATTATTATTTTATTCACATTTTTTTTTTTCTCTGTGGTACGAGTGGGGGCACTAGGGAGGGAAGGCATGATTGAGATGGTGTGTTGTTTTTTTTTTTTTTTCTCCCAGGTTGGGGTCTCAACCGCACCCTCTCCCAAATACAACTCAAGTCTCCGCTAAGTGCGGAGCCCATTCCCCCCATCCTGCTCTCCCTCCGCTGGCTGGCGTCGGGGGGCTGCTGGCTCATTCCTGGCGGCCTCTCCGCTGGCCCCGGCCGGCCTTGGCTTTGCTGGGGCTCCTGTCTGGGGGTCGGGTGCCCTTGGGGCCTCGGGGCCCGGGACTGGATCCACTTCGGGGTGGGGCTGGCTGTTGTTCGGGGATTTTCAGTGTCTGTGCCGGTGCCTTCGCTACGATGCCGGTTCCTGGGCGGTGTTTTTTTTTCCTATGCCGGTTCTGTGGTATCGGTTCGGGGGGGGAGGGAGCTGCACGGCATGGTGGGGTGCGGGTCTTGGGTTCTGTTTTGGGCTCCGGTTTTTCCGCTCGCACTTCTCCTCTTGCATATTTATTTTAATTGTAATTATTAATTTATTAATTAATGAATTTATTTACTTATTTATTTATTTTTTATTTATTTTTTTTTACTCTTTTTTCTTTCTTTTCTTTTTCTTCCTCGGTGGGGGGAGCGGTTGCGGGCGGGTC
>NW_015151937.1:126718-128818 GCF_000732505.1 Cyprinodon variegatus | reverse complement strand
TTCTTTGTAATATTGGCTCTCCAGTGTGTATTGAATGCTGGAGTTGCGTTGGTTATCACTGGGCTGGTGGATTTAGCAGGGTTTGCGTTGGTCTATCTCTGTTTAGCTCTGGGCTACGACTGACTGCAACACAGGAGAAGACTCCTGGGCTCATTAGGTTGTTGTATTGGCCAGGTGAGGTGGTTCCGCCGGGTCATTGCCTTGTAGGAAAGGGTCCTCCTGTTCATCCACTGTATGGTATTTAGAACAGATTGTTAAAGTGGTTTAAACCATCTATTCATTCACTTTGCAAAGTACAGAGGAGATCCTCCATAGAAGACCTAAATGCCTGAGCAACTATAGAAAGTATTTCCAATATTCACTATAGGATAAAGTTGAGGACACAAAAATTTATCTTTATTCAGTTTTATGTTTTACAATCAGAAAGATGGAATGCAATATTTGGTTTAAAGTTCATTCATCCTGTAAATGAAAGTATCATTTACACAGTGAGCTTTTAGCAGAAACAGATAAAATGATAAACAGAGTGAGCAAAGATTCCCATAAAACATCTTATATAAACATTCAGCCTGAAAACATCAGAATTTTAACATGATCATACAACTCATGATTAAAATAAATGAGAGAAAAACTATAAACTATATGGCTTCATCAGAATCTGATTTAAAAAAATACCAATTACCATTAAATGCATGTTAATTTTAATTAGATTTTCTTTTTTAGCTACAATATCACACACAACTTTATAGACATAAAGAAATAGGAATAAGTTCTCTAAAATTAGAGTTCATCATCATGATCCAGTCAGAGTCTCCATTAACTTTAGCTGCTGCTGCTTCAACTCCTGTGAATCATCAGGACAGCTTACATCTTCTTGTCTCTAGAGAGTCACCCACCACCACCACCTGCAGAGAAAAGGAGCAACAGAGAAGATGCATGAGTGTTTCAGATATGACTTAATAGCTGAAGTTAGTGATGGAGCACATCAAAAATAAAGAGAAGCAGGGACTTCCGTAATGTGCACACTGGTGCCACCACTATGGAAAAGGGCAGACTGCAGCGTGTCATCCAGTCTGCAGAGAAGGTGATTGTCTGCAATCTTCCATCTCTCCAGGATGTGTGCGCCTCCAGGACTCTGAGGCATGCAGGAAAGATTGCGGCTGATCCCTCGAGCCCCAGCCACAAACTTTTTCAGTCAGTTCCCTCTGGCAGGAGGCTGTGATCCATCAGGACCAAAACCTCACACTAAAAGAACAGTTTCTTCCCATCCGCTACCAGCCTTATCAACAAGGCCCAGTGATGATGTTGATATAAATATATCAACATCATCACCAAGTCAAATTCCTTGTAAGTGTAAACCTACTAGTCAATAAATGTGATGCTGATGTTCAGGGCAGCTGTGGCAGCCTCCTTTGAGCTGTAAACTTGCAGAACGGTGCACACTTTTGGCAACATGTTTGTTTCCTTTCTGCAGATTTCACCTCAGTCCATCAGGAAGCCTGTCACCATTGCCCTCTAACTGAGAAGCTTCAGCTTTACTGGAAACAATGGATCTTGGTTAGGTAGCCAACTGAACCTATTACTGCTGACAGAAACTATAACCACTTTAAACATCCACTCACAGAGTGTCCAGTTTGTAGTCTGGACGTGTTACAAGATCTTCCAGCTGCTTAACATCGGCCTTATTCAGGTTATTTCCTAGCAGGTCCAGTTCTGTCAGATGGGAGGGATTGGACTTCAGAGCTGAGCTCAGATAACCACAGCTGATCTTTGACAACCTGCAGCTGCACAATCTGAAAAAATAAATAACATATGAGATATCAAATATGAGCTGAAGCCAACAGTATGCAGGTTAAAACAGTTCAACCAGATGAAGGTCGCTCATTAAAAGACGACTTAACCATTAATAAACTTTTCCCTTTTTTTTTGCTGATAAACTATACCAATAGATCTCTTATAGTGCTGTATCCTTATCACGTACATTAATAAAAGCACCTTCTTTCTTGCATCTGATTTTTCCTACTGGCTTTGCAAGGATGTGACATCATCATGGGAGAACTAAGGTCAACAGCTCCAGCCTGGGAGGCTGCTTTCCGCTGT
>NW_015151937.1:122890-124599 GCF_000732505.1 Cyprinodon variegatus | reverse complement strand
AGGTGGATCTCCTGGTTATAGATTGGAGTAGCCTACTTCTATCTATTTTTTGTTTTTATTATTTAAGTTTTTTCATGTTGGATTGCTGATAATGAGGATAATGAAAATGACAAGTACCACTATGCTGCAGGTCAAAGCTGATGGAGACACACTTTGTTTGTGCACTCAAAGGAGATTATGGTACTGAAGTTATAACTCTAAACCGGTGCGAAATTATTAATGATGTTCAGAAATCTTTCATTTTAAATCTAGTACGCTGTATGTCTCAACATTTGTACTATTATTTTTTGTGCTGGTCTTTTATTCTGATTATTATGACTTAAGGTGTTTGAAAATGTTCTTAATTGGTTTGATTATTGTAACGGGGGAGTGTGGTGTGGAAATTTTCTTTTTAAAAATTTTCCCACGGATTTTGTTTAAGTAGTTGGAGTCAGGGGAGATTCACAATCTAGTTCTGCTCCAATGCAAGCTGAGGGGGAATGCTGATAAGAGACTGGTTTAGGCTGGACACAGCCTACTTCCTCCCCCACCCTCTGTGACATGTAGAATTGTCAGCACACCTTACTTCCTCTCTGAGAGTAGGAGCCGTCAAAAGCTTTATGCCTTGTAAGCACAAATGACAATCTGCCCAAGCGCTCAAGGTCTGATCTTCTCGCCTGCAAAGGATTTATCTGCTTGTCACTCACTGCTGCCAAGGCTTTGTGCAACCTTTTTGCTGAGCTTTAGCTATGCAGTTCTTTTTTTCCCCTCTTCCTCTCTCATGGACAATCGCAGTGTACGGGAACTGAAATCATTCATGTGGGGTGGAACTATGGTCTGACCATAGATATATATGAAATGGTGCCAACAAGTTCTGCACATTAGACTCCCCAAAAGTATTCCCACAATCAAGTGCATCAGTGTAAACTGTGAGCCTTTGCAGATGTTGGCAGAAGAGTTCTTATTTGCTTTGTTGGATTGATATTTGAACATACTCAGGCTTAGATTTCCACACCCATGGGTAGGTATGGCTGAATATTTAAATGTAGTGTAAAACAGTTGGAGTTGAAAGACTTAAAAGGGTGCTCTATAAGTGCAGGAGATTTACCAACAACCAAACTGTCACACTAAAGCTGTTAATCAATGTTGCTGTGACTTAAGATAAACACTTTATTTTCAAAGATAAGGGAAACTAAGCTACTGACTTCATATATTGTGAACCACATAAATAAATAGCTGCAAAGGGTTAGGGTTAGTATTAACTGCTCTATTGTTATCCAGAAGCCAGAATGGTATCAAAGAAGGGTTGGTAATTTTAAATATCGTGCATTATGTCTAATATAAACATAAGACCATTAAATAGTTTCTAGAGCAACCATGACCTATCTGCATCTAATTTAATGGAAAGTGTTTTACTTAATGATTTGATTGAATTGCCTTGAGATGATGTGTGGTGAATTGGGACTACATTAATAAACTACATTTAAATGAATTTAATGACTTGCTTTATTATTAAAAACTACTCTGGATCCAGGACAGGTAACCTGAACTAGATATTAAACAGCCAAAATCTTTAGCCCAAGGTCATCTTAGGAAACAGATTTTAGGTTATTACCATCAGAACTTTATGGTAGAATTCTTTCTTAGAAAGAACAATCAAGAACTCCACTTTGATCTGGCCTAGCCTTCAGGGAAGGCTTTTAATGAAAGTGTCTTTCAAACCAAATCAC
>NW_015151937.1:115363-119801 GCF_000732505.1 Cyprinodon variegatus | reverse complement strand
TATTATTATTATTATTATTATTATTATGTGATTGCTGTTGTTCTGTACATCCCCCCTTCTGCAAATCCCACATCTGCATGCAGCATCATTCACAATATAATCTCTTAACTACAGACCCAACATCCTAATGCCCTCATTATCATGTCGGGAGACTTTAACCATGTCATCACGAGCAAAGCTCTGCCGACCTTCAAACAATATGTGAGCTGCCCTACCGTAGATGAGAGGACCCTGGACCTGATGTATGCTAACATTAAAGATGCATAGATCTCCTCTTCTCTCACCCCTTTGGGCAGGTCAGATCACAACCTGGTTAATCTCAAACCCTGTTATGTGCCTCTTGTGAAGAGGAAGCCTACGACCATAAGAACTGTGGGGAGGTGGTCGCAGGAGGCTTATGAGGCACTGCAGGCCTGCTTTGAGGTGACTGACTGGACTGCACTCTGTGAGCCCCACGGGGAGGACATTGATGGGCTCACAGAGTGCATCACGGATTATATAAACTTCTGTGTGGACTGCAATGTTCCAGCTCGAACTGTCACCTGTTACCCTAACAACAAACCATGGATCATCAAGAAAATAAAGGCCATCCTGAATGAGAAGAAGAGAGCGTTCAGAGATGGCAACCGTGAGGAGGTGAGGAGAGTGCAGGGGGTACTCAAACGAAAAATCAAGGAGGCTAAGGACAAATACAGGAAAAAGCTGGAGAATAAACTCATGACAAACAACATGAGGGATGTGTGGAGTGGGATGAGAACCTTAACAGGGTTCCAGAAGTCCACTGGTGTGGGGTTGGAAGGGTGCGTGGACCGGGCCAATGAACTGAACTTATTTTTCAACAGGTTTGATACTGCGGCCCATCCCCCACAACCCTCTACTGCTGGCTTCCCTTCAACAACCACTCCACCTTCTCCGACTCCTCCTCCATACAGACCCCCTGTCTGCTCTTCACCACCTCAATCCACATCCACTAACCCTAACCCATCCACCCCTCCCCCCTGCTTCACATCATGTCCTCCACAACATGAGGATCTCACCCCTCCCCCTACTGTTACCTCTACAGTGTCCTTCACTCCTGACCTGGTGAGAAGACAGCTAACCAGACTCCACTCTAGCAAAGCTGCGGGCCCAAATGGTGTACTCCCCTGGGTGCTTAAAGCCTGTTCCTACCAGCTGTGTGGAATACTTAGCCTAGTCTTCAGTCTGAGCATGCTCCTCCAGAGAGTACCCGTGCTGTGGAAGACGTTCTGCCTCGTTCCTGTGCCAAAGACGTCACGCCCTAGCGACCCTCAGGACTACAGACCGGTGGCACTGATGTACCATATCATGAAGACCTTTGAGAGGCTAGTCCTGGAGCAGCTAAGGCCCTTGGTCAGGCCTTTCACTGATCCACTACAGTTCACCTACCAGCCCCGCCTGGGAGTTGAGGACAGCATCATCTTCCTGCTGAACAGAGTCTACAATCATCTGGACAAGCCGGCGAGCACTGTGAGAATCATGATCTTTGATTTCTCCAGTGCCTTCAACACCATCCTCTGAGCTCTACTAGGTGAGAAGATGACTGCAATGCAGGTGGAGGCCCCCACTGTGTCCTGCATTGTTGATTAGGGTTAGGGTTATTTATTGTTTATTGCTCTGAGTCCTGCCACCTTCAGAAGTTTACTGATGACTCAGCAATTGTTGGCTGCATTGAAAAGGGTGAGGAGAGTGAATACAGGACTGCGGTGGGCAAGACTAGGAGACTAATACCCCGTTTACACTACCCTTAAAAAACTGAGCNTTTTTGTGTTGTTTTTATCATGCTGCTCCCACCGGGACACGCTGCCTTTGTTTACTCCAGAGAACAGCTGATTGCTCTAATGCCGGCTGGTGTGGTAGCGAGACCAGCTGAAATACCATCCGAACTCTGGAGGAAAACACACCGTGGATGCAGAGGAGGAAAGCAACATGGGATGAAAGGAGGGTCAAGACGGGACAGGCTTATTGAAAGGAGAAGATTTAAGCGGTGTCTCCCCTCTGTCGTTATGGGAAACATGCGGTCTCTTAGCAACAAGATGGACAAGCTAACGGCGCTAATACGGAGCCAGCCGGACTACCAGGAGTGCAGTCTGATGTGTTTCACAGAGACATGGCTGCACAAAGCCATTATGGACCTGATTGTCTCCATAGATGGCTTTCATACTATCCGGGCCAACCGGGAAACTAAGAGTGCTAAGCGAAAAGGAGGGGGGCTTGCCATTCTATTAAACAGCAGATGGAGTTACCAGGGTCACATCACCATTAAAAAACAGCTCTGTAGCCCGGATGTTGAACTGCTGGCCGTTGGACTCCGTCCATATCAGCTGCCCAGAGAGATCCCACATGTCATCGCTGTTGTTCTGTACATCCCTCCCTCTGCAAATCCCACATCAGCCTGCAGCATCATTCATAATATCATCTCTGAACTACAGACCAACATCCTAATGCCCTCATCATCATGTCGGGAGACTTTAACCATGTCATCATGAACAAAGTTCTGCCAACCTTCAAACAATATGTGAGCTGTCCTACCATAGGTGAGAGGACCCTGGACCTGATGTATGCTAACATTAGAGATGCATACATCTCCTCTTCTCTCCCCCATCTGGGCAGGTCAGACCACAACCTGGTTCATCTCAAAACCTGTTATGTGCCTTTTGTGAAGAGGAAGCCTACGACCAAGAGAACTGTGAGGAGGTGGTCGGAGGGGGCTTGTGAGGCACTGCAGGCCTGCTTTGAGAAGCTCGGTGGGAGTTCATCCCCAAGGCCCATCAGCGGGTGCTACACGCCTCCAAGAGCCCTCAGCGGGCACTACATGCCTCCAAGAGCCCTCAGCAGGCGCTCCAAGCCTCCAAGAGCCCTCAGCAGGTGCTCCAAGCCTCCTCTGATGCTGTTCCTTAGCTGCAGTTGCTGGCCCCCTCTGAGGCTGTTCCTGAGCCGCAGTCGGTGGCCCCCAAGGCGGCGGCTGCATCTGAGATGGCGTCCCCCAAGGCGGCTGCTGCATCTGAGACGGTGTCGTCACCGGCCTCCTCTTGAGGCCCCCCTTCGTCAGAGACGGCGTCATCGCCAGCCTCCTCCAGAGGCCCCCCTTTGTCAGAGACGGCGTCGTCGCCAGCCTCCTCCAGAGGCCCCCCTTNTAACTGGAGCGTGTAACAAAAGTAATTTCCCTCTAGGATTATTAAAGTATTTCTGATTCTGATTCTGAATAGTCAATGAGTCAATGCAATCAACTGGTTTTCCTTAAGCCGGGCATACACTGTGTGATTTTTTTCTGTCGTTGCACGCAGCTACTGCTCACACTATGGTTATGACTAACCGCAGGGTTTAGTCGTACAGTGTAAGTTCACAGCTCAATATTTATGTTTGGCCCGATACTCTGATGCAATCTACCTGCTCACACTGTACGACTAAAAACCACATCGGACCGAGCTCCGCAGTGAAATCGAGCTGCTCTGACTCGTCTATCTGGAAGCCAAACAAATAGAAGGGGAATATTAAGCTCAGTAGAGTAAAACGTGCTGCCTTGGCAAAATGCAATTTTGTGCTGAAACAAAGCATTTCACTCATTCAGGAAGCGTTTGCTTTAGGATGGAAACCTTATATTTACAAAGCTTTTCCTTTCTGGTAAATGTTGATAGGTTGTCGGTTTGCATTTTAACCAACATGATGTTTTGAACTGGATCTGCTTTTTTTAGACACTTTTTTAATAAAGTAGGGCATTAATTAATAAAAAAAAAAGTTTATTTAAATTCTATAAATCAAAGTTTCTTGCCCAACAGCAATGATGAACTATATGGCAACATTCTATAAGCAGCTATTGTAGCATCTAGGGTAGAGCTGTCAGTCTGCTAAAGAACCTGGTTGTTACTTGAAATGGTAAAGATTAGCTGTTTTATGAAGGGCAACATAAAACTGACTAAAACTATCACATATAGTAATGACTAAAATGTAACTAAAACTAATAGTTTTTGTCTTCTGGATGAAAACTAGTTGGACCCAAACTAGACTATATATAAGATGGCTGTCAGAATAAAACTATTTCACATAGGAAATATCAGCACGGACCTAAAATATGGATTCTTACCTTAATATCTGTAGTTTGCAGAGAGGTTTCTCTAGATAATCACAGAGACCCTTTACTCCCTCATCTAAAAAGTTGATGTTGCTTAGGTCCAGTTCTGTCAAATGGGGGGGGTTGGTCTTCAAATAATAGACAAAAACATAATGGATGTTTTCGAACTGGAAATTAACAAATCTAAAAAAGAAAAGAAAAAATTTGAGCTAAAGCCAACATAATGCAGGTTAAAACATTTTTTTGTCAAGAACCCCTTCGAAATAGAGATCAAAATCAAGGGCCTACTTTCTCAATGGTAGAGGAACCTGATAACTAAAAGATCTGCCTCCCATTCTACTTGTAGAA
>NW_015151937.1:111413-114334 GCF_000732505.1 Cyprinodon variegatus | reverse complement strand
CTGTATAAATACTCTTGCTCTGTGATAGTCTCAGAGGTCTCTTTAAAGAGTAGTGATAATATTGAAATTGAAGGAGTATCAGACCATTGGGAATCTATGATGCCATTCCCCTGAACCTTCAGACTGATCAGAGATGCAGCCAAGAGGCCCATGATCACTCTGTATGAACTGCAGAGATCTACAGCTGAGGAAGGAAACGCTGTTCATAGGACAGCAATCAATCATATGGTACACACATCTGGCCTTTATGGAAGAAAGACATTTCTAAAAGATATCCATAAAAATTCTGGTTTAAAGTTTTTCACCAGACATCTGGGAGACACAGCAAACATGTGGCAGAAGGAACTCTGCTCAGAGGGAACCAAAATCCAACTTTATGGAAACAATTCAAAGAAGCATGTTATGTTTGGCTCAAAAGCAACGCAGCTAAACATCCTGAACAAACCATCCCCACTGTCAGACATGGTGGTGGCAGCAATATGGTCTAGGTCTGCTTTTCTTCAGCAGGGATGATGGTTAAAACTGATGGGAAGATGGATGGATCCAAATACAGGAGCATCCTGGAAGAAAAGCTGTTGGAGTCTGCAGAAGACCCGAGACCAGGACAGAGATTTATACTCTAACAAGACGATGATCCAAAACAGAAAGCAAAATTTAGAATAGAATAGTTTACAAATAAAGACATACAAGTGTTAGAATGGCCTGGTAAAAGTCCAGACCTGAATCCAATCGAGAATCTGTGGAAAGAACTAAAACATGCTGTTCACAAACTCTCTCCAACTAACCTCACTGAGCTCCAGCTGTTTGCAGGAAGAATGGGAAAATTTCAGTCTGTGATGCCAGCAATAGATGGGGTTACAGAGTATTAACTCAAGGAGGCTGATTCATTTTGAATACCCAATTTTTGAGTTTTTTGTTTCTAAAAAGTCTAAAATTCTCATACATTTCATTCTACTTCGTGATTGTTTTCAACTTGTTGATTCCTCACAAAAATGGTTCTGGTTCTGCTGGAGGTATCTTCCTGGTAAAAGTTGTTTTTCCTCTCCACTGTTGCTGCATGCATGCTCAGTGTGAGGGATTGCTTTAAAGTCAACAAAGCATTTCAAGCATATATCTACTGTGTGTACACACTAATCCAGGAGTACCGAATCCTGTGGTCAAAGACTCAATGCAATCTAACTCAAACGAATCTGACAGGGTAATGTGATTCAATAGTCTCACATTCATTCTTGAGATAATGGGTGTTGTGAATTGACATATATAAATACACTTAAAAAACTGAAATTAAATTGAATATTGATGAGCGCAATCATAAACATTTACGTTTGTTTAACTGCAAACAGATTGTTTTCTGCCTTATTTGAAGATCTATTCTGTGTCTATAAACACGTTTCAATGTTTTAAGAGCAAACAAACAAAAGAAAATGAGTAAACCTTGTGAAAATTAATCCCTGGGTGTGTATGAACTCCTGAGCACACCCTTATTCAACATTCCTTTTTATAAATGGAATATTTAAGTAAAACATCATACCATAAATATTATGTCTTTAAACACTTTATACATAAAGCCCCTAGACTCACCGAGCCTTTCTGCAGTTCACTATTGCTGGTATAAGTCTATATCTTCCATTATCTGTTGTGTTGTACTTCTCCAGGTCCAACTCATCCAGAACCTCCTCTGACATCTGCAGCATATAGGCCAGAGCTGTGCACTGGATCTCTGAGAGCTCCTGCTTTGATCTGTTCTCCGATTTCAGGAACTTTTGAATCTCCCCATAAACTGAGAGATCCTTCATTTCTACCAGGTAGAGGAAGATATTAATAGCTGCATCTGGACAGCTTCCATCAGCTTTCATCTCTTTTAGATTGTTGATGATTTTTTTAAGGGTTTCTGGATTGTTCTCCATTTTACCCAGCAGGCCTCCTAAGAGTCTCTGATTAGACTCCACAGAGAGGCCATGAAGGAAGCGTGCAAAGAGTTCCAGGTGGTTATTTCCCAGAATGAGGGATTTCTTCATAACTGTTGTCAGTAACTCGTCCAGGGAGCTTTCACTGAGCTTTTTTCCCAAGAAGTTCCTCAGTACCTCAGTATCTGTGTTCCTGCTTTTAAAACAATAGAGCATGTAAACTGCAGCCAGATACTCCTGGACACTCAGATGAACAAAGCAGTAAACCGGTTTCTGGAAGATCACATTCTCTCTTTTGAAGATAGCTGTACAATTGCCTGAGAACACAGAGGCCACTCTTACATCCAGACCAACCTCCTCCAGGTCTTCTTGGTAGAACATGATGTTTTTTACCATCAGTTGTTCAAGCGCCAGCCTCCCCAGCTTCAGGAGAACTTTCTTGTCAGCCTCCATCAGCTCCTGCAGGCTTCTACCATGCCCTCCATGGTACTTGTTCTTCTTCCTCCTGGTTTGGACCAGCAGGAAGTGTGAGTACATGTCAGTCACAGTCTTGGGCAGCTCTCCTCTCTGCTCTGTGGTTAGCAGATCATCCAGAACCGTAGCAGTGATCCAGCAGAAGACAGGGATCACACATATGACAGTGAGGCTTCTGCAGGTCTTGATGTGGGAGATGATCCTGCTGGCCTTCTCCTCTTCATCAATGAATCTCCTCTTGAAATACTCCTCCTTCTGGGCGTCAGTGAAGCCTCGTACTTCTGCTACTCTGGCAACACAGGAAAAAGGAATCTGACTGGCCGTTGCAGGTCGGGACGTTATCAGACAAGAGCAGAAGGAAGCAGGTTCCCCTTGATGAGGTTCATCAGCAGAATGTTGACTGATGTTTTCTGTGTGATATCAGAAACAATCAGACTGTTGTTGAAGTCCAAAGAAAGTCTGCTTTGATCCAGGCCATCAAAGATGAAGAGAAGCTTCCAGACAGACAGCTTCTCTGCTGGGAGCTTCTGGAGGGTTGGA
>NW_015151937.1:109242-111358 GCF_000732505.1 Cyprinodon variegatus | reverse complement strand
AGAACCACCACACTGACATCTTGGTTCTCCAAGCCCTCTGCCCAGTCCAGAGTGAACTTCTGCACCGAGAAGGTTTTTCCAACACCAGCGACGCCATTGGTTAGAACCACTCTGATCGGTCCATGTTGGTCAGGTGAGGCTTTGAAGATGTCATGGCACCTGATGGGAGTGTCATGGCACCTGATGGGAGTATCATGGAGGTTCTGGATCTTGGAAGCTCTCTCCATCCACCTCACCTCATGCTGGGTATTGAGCTCTTCACTCTGTACCTCTGTGATGTAGAGATCAGTGTATATCCTGTTGAGGAGGGTTTGACTTCCTCTTTCATCGCTGCTTTCAGACACATTTTCACATCTTCTCCTCAGGCTGCTCTTAGGTTCCTCTAGAACCTCCATCAAAACAGCATCTGCTGAAACAAATAGGAAAGGACAACTGAAGGAAAAAACATGATTTAGTGGTGAAGTTAGACCCAAACTATCTGGAGCATTAGGAGGTGTTATCATTAGAAGGACTTTTCCTTTTAAACAAGTGATGCTAAACAATTCAGCCTTTTCTCAGAATCAGAACACTTTTTTCATTTGTCAGACAGTATTTTTTTACCTTTGCTCTGTGGCCATCATCTGGATCTTATTCACAGAGCAGAGAAGATTAATAAACGCTGACAGAAATATGCAAGAAGGATCCCATCTTGGACAAGGGGGCTAAGAGTCCTTTTAAGCAAACTGGCCCCAGCTAGAATATTTCTATGAGTCTGCAGTGGCCCTATCCCACCTTTACGCTGTTGTCTGCTGGGCCCCTGGCGACATAGAGTAGGACAGAAAAAGACTAAGCAAACTGGTGAGAAAGATCATTTCTGACCTAGGCTGCACTCTGGACTCAGTGGAAGAACTGGCTGAGAAGAGGAGCACCTTCTTGATGAACCCAGGTCACCCAGGTCAGATCAGGTCATTGGAGATGTGGACTCCCAGGAGCTGTCCACACGCTCCGCCGCTGTCCACTTGACGTGTATGGGTGGATTTGAGTCAAATGGGATGACAGTGTAAAAAATTCTATGAACAGCATTCTGGTGAAAATGTTCTGTCCAGGTGTGAAAGGACAGATGTGTAGCAATATGGAAACTGCATCCTCTGTGCTCCTGTTCTCCCTGTATGCAAATTGGTGGGGGACCAGTGTTTTGGGGAGACAGGATCTGAGATGAGCTAGAACCAGCTGCTCAAAGCACTTGGTGATGATGGGGGTGAGGGCTACCAGACAGTAGTCATTGAGTCTAGATGGGTTGGAATTCTTCGAAATCGAAACAATGGAGGTGGACTTGACAAAGGTCACTCCAACAGTTTGGGCTTGGGACACGTTGAAGCTCTCCTGACAGCTCCCCAGAGCACAGTCTGAAGACTCGTCCAGGGATGGCACCAGGACCTGCAGTCTTGTGGGCTTTAATCCTGCTCAGAACCTCTCCTATGTCTGTGGAGTGATCTGGGTTAATTACTACCTTGGCTGCAGTTGCAGTGTTCCTTCTCTCAAAATGAGCACAGAAGTTGTTAGGCTCGTTGAGGAAGGAGAAACAAGAGGAGGCAAGGAAGGTGTTGTTGGTCCTGTAGTCTGTGAGAATGTGAAGGCCTTGCAATATGCGTTGGGGTCGGATTTGGAGAAGTGATCCTCATCCTTCCTTTTGTAGTGTTTTTTGGCCTTCTTGATGCCCCTGTTCTGCTTAGCACTGGCTGCAATGTAGGCTTGTGCATCCCCTGAGCTTAAAAACATGTTGCAGGCCTTCAGCAAGGCAAGGCAAGGGAAATTTATTTTTATAGCACAATTCAGTACAAAGACACTGCGAAGTGCTTTGCATGATTAAAATATAGGAAAATAAAACAGAATCAAAGCAAGTAGGAAAAAATAAAATAACAAATGCAGAAAGAGTTGAACTAAAGATGTTTCAGTTGAACTGTTTAACTAGAACAGTGGAAGGCAATCCTAAACAAATGTGTTTTTAGTCTTGATTTAAAGGAACTCAGGCTTTCCGCACTTTTGCAGTTTTCTGGAAGTTTGTTCCAGATAAGTGGAGCATAGGAACTAAATGCTGCTTCTCCATGTTTAAGCTGCTTCTATCAGTGAAACTTGT
>NW_015151937.1:105354-107220 GCF_000732505.1 Cyprinodon variegatus | reverse complement strand
TGTAACTGCGTTATAGTTACAGTCAAAGTAATTAGGTAGATTACTCGTTACTAAAACAAGGTAACGACGTTAGTAACGCCGTTACTTTCAACGCGGTTAGTCCCATCACTGTTGATAAGTCATATCTAAATCTTTTATTTAGGCAAACCTATTGCACCACCAGATATCATACGGGTCCTAGTTCCTGAGCTGAGAACAAGTCATAACCATGCTTTTCCAACAAGGCAAGGCAGAGCCTATTTATATTGTCCATTCACCAACAGACTCATTTATATTGCAAAGCTCACAATGTAAAAGAAATATAGAGATTATTTGTATTTTGTCTGTTCTCCCCTTTTCGTGTCATTCAACATTTCAGCTTATAGAATGAAAAACAATATGATTTCAGTACTGGAGTAACATTAATTTCACCCAAGGAAAAGCACTAAATATAAAGCATTTGTGACAGGTATACGTTGTGCAGTGCCCACAACGCTCAGTGCTGTGGTTGCTGTTGCAGAGATTGCACACCTGGCCTGCTTGTAATAACAATAAATTAATCTCAAAAAATTGTTTAGCACATATTCTGAAAGTAAGAGTTGTAGTATGAACTAGATGAGGTTACCTATGTGTGCTATAAGTTTGGTGGCACTACAACGATCTATAGTGTAATTACTAGCTAGTATATGCCTATAATAACAATGAATAAATCTCCAAAAATACAGTTTGGCCTATCTTCCCAAAGTAAAAAAAAAGAATGTTAGAACTGTAAATATACAGTCATATAATTATTTAACTATTTTTAATGTATTTATTACTGTTTTGAAGGCTACACTTTAAATATGAAATTGGCTAGAGCTGTTCTAAACAAAAATTTTTTTTGTTTACACTTGTGTATACAAAATGAAAAATAAATCTGTCTAAGTCATAAGTGATTATTGGCTTTTATATACTTATAATAACAATGAAAAATCTATAAAAAAATAGAGTTTAGCACATTTTCCCAAAGTAAGAGTTGTAGTGTGAACTAGATGAGGTTATTTATGTATCCTACAAGTTTGAAGGCAGTACAATGATCTATAGTGTAGTCATTGCTAATTTTATACTTATTCAAATAATAAAATAGGTGTCATTTGTCATTTAGGCGTTTGGAAAATGTCCCAGAAAAGTATTATTTTTGAATCCAATAAATTTGATAATAATCCACCTCTCCTTGGTGACGCTTTTGAATATTTTTCTCTGATTATTTTGCAATTTGAAGAGCTCGCTCCTGCGCATTTTTGGATCACTGAGATCCCCATAGAGTCTAATGTAATTCTCCCAGCGCGATAGGAGACTTGTTTTGAGTAAACTACAGTTGTAGCTCACTGCCTGCCTTGCTGTGGTGTCTGTTTTGTAGAATAAATAATTCTCTGACGAGTTATGAGTCCGGAAAAGCCGAATTTGTGCATTTATTGCCACCGGAGGAAAGAGGAGAGAGAGGCGTTCCAGCTCATATAGCTATTTTCATTGTACAGATCAGTTATCGTCTGATCGCTGCGCTGAAATCATTGCACAGTTGGCAACACTGATGACGTTGAATTAGTTATATTTAATTACAAATATTATTTTCCCCCCTCCTACTCTCTGGTAAAACAGTCTCAAAGAGAGAGATTTGAGCTAAAATCGAAACTAAAAGAGGTGGAATGTTTCCCCAGCCACAGTGCTAATGTGGCATTTACATTTGAAAAGGGATTCATGAGTTGATAACTACAGCGGAGTACTGGAGGCTGACAAAAATTCTCGTATTTCTGAGACTTTTAGTGTTAAACACCTTGATAAGGGCGGTCTCTGTACTGTGGAGAGCACGGAAACCTGACTGGAAAACGTCAAAGTTGCTGGTCATAT
>NW_015151937.1:102938-104617 GCF_000732505.1 Cyprinodon variegatus | reverse complement strand
TAGGATTTTCTCAGTACAGAAATTAGCAAATTCATTGCAGGCCCTGGTGGAGTGGAGTTCAGGAGCCATGGACACAGGAGGATTTGTTAGCTTTTTGACTGTGGCAAATAACGCACAAGTATTATTAATGTTCTTGTTAATGATTTCAGAGAAGAAAGATTCTCTTGCACTTTTCAGTTGTAAGCTATATCTGTAAAGTCTCTCTTTATAGATGTCATAGTGAACCTGGAGTTTCGTCTTTCTCCACCTGCGTTCAGCTTTTCGACCCTCCCTTTTTTCACTTCTAACTGCTGGAGCACTTCTCCAAGGAGATTTTCACTTTAATCAAAATCAAAAGACTTTCACTTTAATTTGAGCAATGCATGTCTGAGACTTTAGACTGAAAGTTATCTACTAGCTAATCTACTGAGTTGCACCCCAATGTTGAAGTAGCAGAGTAAGCTTGAATAAAAGTTTCTGTGTTATTTTCCTTAAAGGTGCATTTTCTTATTATGTCCCTTTGGCTAAATGAGACACTGGAAATTATGCCCTCAAAGGTTACAGAAAAGCAGGAGGCAAACATTCCGCTTCATCCAGGACTTCTGGTTGGGGTAGATGGAAATAAGTTTTTGGATGGTGACAACATCTATGGTTAAGATGGGCCAGTACAGATGAGGTGTACTGATTGTACTCTGAGTGGTGTAAAGTATTTGTTAATCACTCCTGGGGCACAACACCTGAGGCCTCTGGCCACACCTTTACTGTCCTCACAGTAGGTTTCAGATGTTGGATGAGTGATGAGTACCGAGGTGTTAGGAACAGGTAGAGATGTTCTGATTGCCCAATGTGGGATAGGGGTGTTGCCTTGTAAGCTCCAGCCAGGTTAGAGTAGACATGGTCCAGGGTCTTGTCTCCTCTGGTGTGGCAAGGGACATGTTGGTTGAATCTGGGAAGGACTGTCTTGAACTTGGTGTGCTTGAAGTCACCTGCATTAATAAAAGAAGACTTGGGTTGGTTGGTTTGTTGTTTGCTAATGGCCGCATAAATTTCTTTCATGACTAGCTTATCATTAGCATCCGGGGGGATATACACAGCGGTGGCAGAATCCGTGCACCAAGGTTTGTTAATATAAATGTACAAACGTCAGCATCTGGTCTTGCCAGAGTCATCTGCTGTCCTGTCGGCTCAATGTGTGTAGCTTCCTGTTAGCTGGGTAGTATTGCCTGGGAAACTGTTATTTAGCCATGTTTCAGTAAAAAGCATGACATTTAAGTCCATAATCCATCTGTCATTCGTGGTGGATGGTCATAACTCCTAAAAGTCTGTTCACCCTCTCCTACTTTACGTAAACCACGTTGTTGGACTTGTTTATTGGTCTCTTTGGGGTGAAGTTTTTTGTGTCAGAGTGTTGCCGGGTTTAAGTGAAGAGGGATCCGGGACTAGTTGAAAATACTGCTGAAGTTTTAAGAGACTTGAGCAACATCTGGAATGCTTGTTTTCTTTCTTGCTTCCCTACTTCTCAACAGAAATCTTCTTGTTGGTTTTCAGTTTAGCCCATCTGGGATAACCACAGTTCTTCAGGGATGTCCTAATGTGTCTCTGTTCTCTAATCCTTCCTCTGTTGTGGCTATAGGCTTAGACTTCTGGAGGACGTAGGGACCCCCATTTCATCATTCTGCTTCATTCTATCTCTATTCTCC
>NW_015151937.1:97027-101023 GCF_000732505.1 Cyprinodon variegatus | reverse complement strand
AACAGAGCAGACAGGGGCTAGGCAAAACTCTAGATCCTCAAGGCAGAAACTGGTCCAAATCAGGAAAACAGACAGACTAAAGAATGCTAGGAAACGTCTCACCAAAACACAATAACCTGGCGCTGATGGGAGGCAAACACACAACTTAAATAGTAGAGGAACCAGGTGGAAATGTTCGGTGATAATCAGCCGCAGAACCAATTAGACAGGGGAGCAAGGAGCAAAGGAAAAAACCAAACCATCAGCGCCAAGATCATGACAGAATCACACTTCGAGCTGGAACTGGACAAAGCAATACCATTTCAGACGCATATGGCCAAGATACTGTGAGGCGCTCATTGTTAGAAATCCAGCTTGTGTTGGTTGTTTTTTGTTTGTCTCTCCCTCCACCACTAGATCGCGCCCTGCCCTCGTTGGTCCTCCTGCACACCTGCGGCTCATTGGTTCATCACCGGGGAGTATTTGAGCCGTTGACTGCCACTACGTCCACGCCAGAGTGTTTGTCAGTTTTGGGTACTCTAGTCAGTACCCAGAGTCTAACCTGTGCTTCGTTTCTCTGGGGCTAATTGTGTTTTTTGTCTTTGCCTTTTGGCAGGAAGCTTTCCCGCTGACTGGAAGTTTTGGCCTTCACCCCCAGGAAGGATATTTTGTGTTCAAACTGAGCTGGGGAAAAGTTCCACAAGACCCGTTCAAGTACTGTCAGAAATCTAAGTGGCAGTCCGCTCTCATACTCCTCAGGGTCCAACTTCACCAACCTGTTCGCCCTCCAACAAGTTGCTCTCCCTCTGGAAAACCTCTGGATTCAAGGCTTTGACTGAGATCCCCTCCTATGTGAGTCCCATTTTTCCTTCATGCTTAAGAACTCTATTTAGTTTCCTACGGCCATTGAACTAACCACTGTGAACTTCCTTTCCACTTCTAGTTCCGGTTAAACAGCTCTCTCTGAGTTCATGATTCCACCACCTGTTGTCCTCATCAATAAACCTGTTAAACTTTCCCTTGGTTCTCTGAGTGGTTTTCTGCATGTGGGTCAGAACCTGTTAGGAATCCAGTTTGTGTGGGCTGTGTTTTTGTTTGTCTTCCCTCCTCCACCAGGCGGTGCCTGGTTCTGGTAGGCCTCTTCACACACCTGTGGATGGTTACCTAATTATCGGAGGACTCTTAAGCTGCTGACTGCCACTACCTCGACGCCAGAGTGTTTGCCAGTTTTGGGTACTCTAGTTAAGCTGAGTTTTGCTGAGTCAAACGGAGTTTTTGGCTACCTGAGTTTTTATCCTTGCTGTTTTTGTCTTTGCCTCTCGGCAGGAAGTCCACCGGCAAACTGTATGCGCTGGACCTTCTCCCCCCTGGAAGGATTCTCTGAGCACCAACCTGAGCTGAGGACTCAAGTTTGTGGTTTTGATCAACTTTTACCCTCAAGGATTATTTTGGGCATCTCACTGAGCAGGGGATTCATCTCCACTATAACCTGTTCAAGTACCGCAGGAAAACTAAGTGGCAGTCAGCTTCTCCATTCACCAAGGAATAACTGCAATCTGGGTAAGCCCTGTCTGCTCTACAACGAACAAGACATTCACTGGAACATCCCACACCAACTGGATTCAATAAGAGACACCTTTTTCTGGAAATATGAGTCTGCAACCTCATTCCTCTTCTTCAAGTCAAAGACACTAATTTCCCACTGAGCCTGAACTAACCGCAGTATCTTCCCCTTCACTTTCCAGTTCCAGTTCAACAGTGTTCAAAGCAACATTGGACTCATCTTATTCACTCTAAATAAAAACCTGTTAAACTTTTCCCTGGTCTCTCTGTTTGGTCTTCTGCATGTAGATCAGAGCTCTAGATAAAATCATGACAGGTCCCTTAAAAGCATCATGACACTTATCAGATTAGCTGGACCGACTTTTATTTTATTTATTTTTATTTTTTTGAGTTTTTATGGAACTAGTGGCTTGTTTTTTTACAATAGGCTTACAGGAAAGTGAATATGAGAGATATGAGGCAAAGGAACACAGGTCAGATTCAAACCCAGGTCGGCCACGTCGAGGACTAAGGCCTCCGTATATGTATCGTGTGCACTAACCACCTACACGCCCTGGGCCCACTTTTATGAGCAAGGCTGGAGAGTCTGAAAACGACTCAGATGAACTGAGTTGAATTGATGAACTGTGCAATTGCCTTTCTTGATAGCAAATATGTCAGGTAATTTATTTTTGCCCTTGTGCCATAAACCATGATCATAATTTTGGACATTGAGAACAAATGTTCATGTTTCATCTTAACCTGATAACCGGAGAACAGGGCACAGTTTTGGCTCATAACCAGCTGTAAGATGTCTCTTCTCTGCTCTGCAACCCCCTCTTCGCGAACTTGCTCAACAAGGCAACTCCCACAGAGGTGTGACAACCCCCTCTGTGTTGAGAACAATAAAGGCCACCGCACAGAAGATTTCTCTCTCTTTCAGTGAAGCTGCCTGGGGGTTCACATTGGAGGAGGAAACAAAAGCATGGCGCCAGGCACAAAAGGCCCAGATCTCAAGGGATAAGTCATGATGCTTGATTTCCAGAACCAAACTGCTGCAAAACAGATTTTGCAACACATTTCTCTTGAGTTTCAGAACTTACAGAGGCAGACTGGAGGAAAACGTCTCCTGAAGATCCCTTGGTGTGAGCTGTGTGGGACAAAGAAAACCTCTGTTGCTGAGAGCCTGCTCTGCTAAGCTGCTGCTGGATGAAACTCATGCCTTCCAAAAACTGACATTGACAGAGGTTTGGCACAATTAGGGACAGAGCTAAAAAATGTCTCTATTATTTTGATCATTTCATGTGTTTAATGATGAGTAAAGACAAAGCTAACAGGATGGACTGCATATTATACTATGCTTCAGTAATGTGTTGAGCTGTTGCTGAAACTTGGACAAGCTTTATTTCACTAAGGGTTTAAACACGGATATAACATTAGTGTTCATGTGTTCCTCAGATATCATTGCATTTCCATTACCAAGTATGACCAAGAGTCTTTTAGTGGAATCCTGATGTCTATTCACTGCTAGCTATTTCAAAGAGGGTAAAGAATAATTTAACTAAAGGTTATTGGTACTTGATTAACCAAATAATGTTTTATTCACCTCATGGATTTGCATTGTAATATTGGTCTGAAAACATTCCAATTTCTCTAAATTATTGAAAAGTTCATTTGATCATATCCCAAATTCTTCCACATAAACTTTGGTTTTCAAACACAAATCCATCTTAAACTATAATATGGTTTTCAACTATGTTTCCTCTTTCTCTTTGTAGATAGTAGTTTAGTTTAGTTGAGTTTTACTAGTCTTAGTTTAGAGTGTTAAACTGAAATACGTTTGACTTGGAGCTGAATGATTTTTGTTAATAAACTCTTATATTTTGAACAGAAGTTGTGGTGAATTTATTCCATGCATTTGCAGAATTAACTGTTTAACCATGATTAGTGCTCCAATCACTCTTTTATTTATTGTTCTAACACACAGTTAGTGGGGCATGTGTTCATAAACAGTATATAACAGCTGAAATAATATCTGATTAAATTAGATATTTACCACACCTACCAGGGAGGGAGATTAACATCTTAAGAAAATATGAATTCCCAGCTGGAATTCACAACACCCTGCTTGTATATAGTGACAATTAAGCTGTCAGTGTGCAGGCATAATATTTCAAAGGCACAGTACGCATGGGGTTAATAGTTTTCTTCCAGGACAGGCTGATAAAGTCTCATCCTTCATTGTATTTTGTTTAAGATGTGCACTCATCCTTTTTTTTTCCAACAGTTGCAGAATACATGGAGAGAGAAATGAAATAAACGAGATGGCTGAGGGCAGCCAAACGGAGGAGTTGAGATGGTTGAAAGCTATGGGCTTTAGTAAGAGGGTTTGAATAGATTCTGACTGACTTGACTGACATGGTTAATAACTGGACTGGGATCCCATCACTGATTAGGACGTCAGAGTTATGGTGT
>NW_015151937.1:94025-95062 GCF_000732505.1 Cyprinodon variegatus | reverse complement strand
TAGTTTAACACACATCTCTGCAGCTTCTCTACTGTTACCCACTCTTTTTTCCATCCAGACAGTGTCTTGCCCACGACCAAAATCTTAATAAATTAGCAAAGATTCCCAAAGGAGTAAATCATGATAATCTCATTAAAATTAAAATAGCTCCAATTGCGGAAAAAGTGAAAATGATTAAATGTGGTCTGTTTAACATAAGATCTCTTTCCTCTAAAAGTGTGCTAGTTAATGACTTGATTTGTGATAATCACATTGATTTATGTTGCCTTACAGAAACCTGGCTGCAGCAAGAGGATTATGTGAGCATAAATGAAGCAACTCCTTCAAGCTATTAAAATTTTCACATCCCCAGAAGTTCTGGGTGAGGAGGAGGAGTAGCAACAATCTTTCAGTCTGACTTACTGATTACTCCCAAGACAGTTAATACCTACAATTCTTTTGAACATTTAACCCATAATTTCCCTAATGCAAATCGCAAAGCAAGAAAACCTCTTCTTTTTGTAATTTTCTATTTTCCACCAGGTCCTTACTCTGAATTTTTAGATGAGTTTTCAGATTTCCTTTCTGATTTGGTATTAAAAACTGACAGGGTCATCATAGTGAAGGATTTTAACATCCAAGCTGACATTGAATCTTGTGCTTACATATGGCATAGAATGTGAAGAAACAACCGTATTTCTTCACAACCCCATCTTCTCTGCCCATTTTCTGAAAACCTTCAGGAGAGAAAATGGTGCTCTACATTCCTACGGGAATCCTACCTAGTCTGGAAAAATAGTTTACTGCTGTATAAGAGGACCCTTTGTAAAGCAAGAGCAGCATACTTCTCCTCATTAATAGAGGAGAATAAGAATAATCCTAGATTTTTTTTTAATACAGTTGCCAAACTCACCCAGAGCCATAGCTCTGTTGAACCGTCCATTCCACCTGCTCTTTGCAGGAATGATTTTACGGGATTCTTTCTAATTGATAATTGATCTTATTCAAAACAGGATAATTAGCAGTCCACTATCTACGATTGATTTATCTCTGCAAGG
>NW_015151937.1:90465-92675 GCF_000732505.1 Cyprinodon variegatus | reverse complement strand
CGGTCAAGCGCATGTGCATGCAGGCAGCGACAATAACATTTACCAAGGTGGGATAAGAGTGGGGGGCTGCGAGCTAAGCTAATGCTAACACGCCCCCCGGCTCCTTTAAACTAGCATTTTCTTTGCCAATGTTCATTCTCTGGCCAATAAAATAGACAAGTGTCATGTTTTTTAACAAAATGTGGCTACTGTGTGTAAATTCTTCCCTCTGCGGACACCACTGTAGGATGCAAGTGGATCAACGGCACAGTGACCAGGCTGCAGACACGGCACCCCTGTGCTCTTCTGCTCATAACCGGAGACTTCAATCGAGCCTCCCTTCGTTACACCCTCTCCATGCTCTCCCAGTACGTCACGTGTACAAAGAGGGACAATAAAACTAAAAATGAAATGCTCAGATCACAACCTTATCTATCTGCTCCCCCATTAGATACCAATGGTGAGAAAGACAATAGCACAGACGAGGTCAGTGAAAGTTTGGTCAGATGAGGCCACTGAGAAGCTGAGGGATTGTTTCAGAACCACAGACTAGAGCCACAGACTAGAGCATGCTCCAAAGCTTTCATGGTGATGACATCAACAGCCTGACTGAATGTATCACTGAATACAGGATCTTCTTTATGGATAGGATAGTTCCCAAATGATGGCTATGGAGCTTCTCAAACAACCACGCCTGGGTGACCCCTGAGCTGAAGGTCCTCCTGAACCAGAAGAAGAGGGCTTTCAACTCAGGGGACAGAGAGGAGCAGTATAGAGTTCATCCAGGGATCCACTGGAGGATCAGGGCAGCAAATAAGGTTTATAGGAGAAAGGTGGGAGAGCAACTGGAGAAGAACAACATACGAGATGTGTGGAGAGGTCTCAAGAACATCTCCAGCTTTTGGCAGAGAACCAGCAGGGTTGCAGATGATTTTTTCCATAATTGCAGATGATTTAAACAGGTTCTTCACTTGTTTTGACTCCTCTAACCCTGGCCCCCTCCCTGCCCTCACCTCTTCACACATTTCCAACCTCCAACCAGAGACCTGGAGACCACTGGGAGCCCTGTGATAGTCAAGTTCTTTGACTACCAGCACTTTCAACAACATCAGACCGGCGCAGCTGAATGCTCGAGTGGACAGATATCTTGCTGCCTGGACCATCAACTACCTCAATAACTGCACTCAGTATGTGCGTTTGCATGGCTGTCAGTCATACATGGCAGTCTGCAGTGCCGCAGCCCCCCAGGGATCCATTCTGTCTCCGTTTCTCTTCACCCTATACACCTTGGACTTTACTTACAACACAGAAAGATGCCATCTTCAGAAGTTCTCCAATGACTCAGCATTTGTGGGGTGTGTTTCTCAGCTGGAGTACCCATTGGTCATCATGAACCATGTGGACTGGTGTGAGAAGAACCACCTGTGTCTGAACACAGTAAGACCAAGGAGATGGTGATTGACTTCAGGAGAAGACCCCCACCTCACACCCCTGTGAACATCCTGGGGCAGGACATAGAAACTGTGGAGAGTTTCAAATCCCTGGGTGTTCATGTCAATAAAAAACTGGACTGGAATCCTAACAGCGACCCCCTGTATGAGAAGGGCCAGAGCCACCTCCCTCCACCTCCTGAAGAAATTGAGGTCCTTTGGAATGAGCAGGCCCCTGCTTCAAACCTTCTCTGACTCTGTGGTGGCATCAGCCCTCCTCTACGCTGTTGTCTGCTGGGCCCCTGGCAGTGAAGAACGGGACAGAGACTGAACAAACTGGTGAGAAAGGATGTTTCTGTCCTAGGCTGCACTCTGGACTCAGTGGAGGAAGTGGCTGAGAGGAGTATGCTGTCCAAGCTTCCATCCATCATGGACAACACCTTCCACCCTCTGCAGCAGACTGTAGAGAAGCTGAGCAGCTCTTTTAGTCAAAGACTTTTACAGCCTGTTTGGAAAAAGGAGCGCTACTGCAGGTCATTCAACCCTGCTGCACCCAGACTCTACAATGCCACTTACAATGCCAATTACTATTTAATACCCTGTGCAATAACATATTTATCGTTGATACACTGTGCAATAACTATGTGTATATATATAAATACTTATTTATATGAACACATATTTAATACACTGCACAATAGCCCTCTGCAATAATCCTGTTGAATAAGAGATTTCAGCTGATATATATATATATATATATATATATATATATATATATATATATATATATATATATATATA
>NW_015151937.1:83139-87170 GCF_000732505.1 Cyprinodon variegatus | reverse complement strand
AATGTGCTGTTAACTCATTGGTCACAGAAAAGGATAGCTAGTTAATCTTAAAGTTTAATTAAAAGTATCCTGTAATTTATTTTCCAATTCCAATTTTTGGACTCGTCAGGGGTTGCTCAGTAATACAGGACACAGTGCGTCCCTTTTTAGCTCAATGGGATGAATTTGTTTATCAAGGGCAACTAGTTATGGGACTGCAGCCACAGGTCTACTGTCGACCTATGGTGAAATATAAAATAGCATTTTCATATTTGTGTTCTTTTGATGGAAGGAAATTGTGTTGCCGCTCACATATTATTGCTGTTATGACAGGATGCGTCAGGCCAGTGGATATTTGGACACAGGCCATATTTGGCCCGGGAACAGGACTTTGGGCATGTCTGATTTAGAGGATGATAATAGTCAAACAATACTTTATATAATATCTATTAAATCATATTGATTTGACAGATGCTGGTTTCTTACCTTGTCAAAGAGGGTCCAGGTTCTTTACTGAAGTTGACAGGTTGTCCTTTGGACCCATCACTCCTCAAAGACAGACAGCTGGATCCTGGAGATTCTGCTCTCTGTGTGCAGTTCTGACCTCTGAAATACAAGCACAAGGTTGTTAAATTATATCAATCAATCAGGGAGAATAGTTAATAAAACCACTAAAGAAACTCTGAACACAAACGTCTGCAGAGAACCAGAAGGTTAAATGATCCACAGTGAAACCCTCAGACTGATCTGTTGGACCAAACTGAACATGATCTTAATAACTGGACTCTACTGGTTTGGACCACCTGTGTCAGACCAACAACCTCAAGAACACAGACTCATGTCACACTGACTGTGGCTGAGGGAATAATATTGTTAATGGATTGTTCTACAAAGTACTTTCATAGTATACTAAACTAGTATACAAAGCCCAGAAAGTTCTTGACACTGTCGGATGGACCAGGTCTGGTCTGAGAAGGTGGAGAGCTGATGATCTGGTCCCTGAGATCAGAAATAAAGCTGTTCGTCTTGTCTGAGGAGCTGATGTGGCCATCATGAATGAGAAGATCACATGAACCCAGAATAAAACAGAGCCATACAACTAGTGGGACGTCCTTTGCTGCTGCTTTAACCTGTTAAGTTTTTGCTCAGAGTTGCTGATGTTCAGTGGGCGGGGCCAAGTCATTGGTCCAATGGATCCCCAAACCGTGTTCATCATTTAAGAGACAATTCAACACCTTGTTTATTCTCACAGTACAGGTTATTTAGATTTCATGTCACATTTTCTTTCCTCATTAATTCACTCAGGTCTTCAGTAAATCTATCAGTTCAATAGCCTCCTTCATGATTATTAAACTGTAAAGGAGCCTTTTCACACACTATGGCCTAGCCAATGTCTACACCAGTGGCTAACTCTGGTTGCATACAATTCTTCCAATTAAACAACTGCACACTGTTGACTTACTAGTTATATTTCTGTGTTTTACAGTCTGTTCTTTGCTCTTATTTTTAGTAAAAAAAAAATATGTTTGTGTACCATATCAAGAAGACCTGACCAGGTTCAGTGCCTTGCGAAAGTATTCAGTCCCCTTAAAGTTTTCAGTCTTTTGCCACATTTCAGTCTTCAAACATAACATTTTAAAATTGTCAGTTTTTGTGAAGAAGTACTAGCCTGACCAAATATTTTAATAATGTGTAATATTTGGAATGTAGCTGAGAGACTGTAGATTAATAGATTATAGATTTAAAAATCCAGTTTAAAAACAGGATGTTTTTTTTTTACTTTTGGTAAACTAAAATTCCAAATGGTGACATGACATGATTTTGATTTAAAGGTAGTTTAATTTTTTTTTTCATTAGGGTTGCATTACAGATTGATTAGAGATTGATTAAGAACAGGATAAATCAAACTTGGAGCTAGAACTGGAGAAACCGAGACCAGTTCTTAGAAGATACCCAAGATACCCTCAGGAGCTTAACAGATTAGCTGGGTCAAACTTTTATAAATAAGGCTGGAGGGTTAAAAACAATTCTGATGTGAAATGACCCTGGGTTTTCAGCCTCCTGTTTTTATCCATTTTTATTTTTATCAGTGTATATAATGCCATTTGGAAACTGCCTAGGCACAAACTGATTAATTTGCATCTCTAATCATTACTAACACCTATCTTTTCCCTGTTCATCTGGTCCTTACTTTCTGTCATGATTGGTTTAAGGCTAAACCCACATGCAGAACACAAACGGAGGCTGAGTAAAAGTTTAACAGAGTTTATTGAAAAAGGTTTTCACACAAAGACATGAACAGGTTCTGGTACTGGTCCGGGTTGGGTTCACTGATGTCTGCAGAGACGGACAGTTTGATTAGCCAGGCAGTCAGATGATTAATTGAGTCTTTAGATAATTCAGAGTCTACCTTGAAGAAGCCCAGGCTTTACTTGAGAGGGAACCGTTGGGTCTAGAGACTGTTGGTTCAGCAGAGTGCTCAGCAGCAGCAGCGTCTAGCTTCTGACTTTGAATGGCAGACCTTGATCAGAGTTTCCAGCTCTTCTCTGAGAGCAGCAGGAGAAAATCCAGACTGGAATCTTCAGGTTTGGCTCACCAGGGCTGGCAGGCAGGTTAAGCTCATCCAGAGCTTCAGACTTGAGACAGGTTTCCTGTGAGCAAAGACAGAGGCAGATTAGAATCAGGTTTCTCTCTTGAGATAACAAAGATTCTTTCAGGTAACAGAGGCTGAGGTTCGCTAACCAAACTAGGTCAACACTGCAGCATCGAAGGAAGGTCTTGTTGCTGCTTATGGCAGGTCTCCTGATGGGTTGAAGCTTGAAATGACAGGTTTTATCTGAGAGACATGAAACGTGGGGTGGATACGAAGGGACGGAGGCAGGCGGACAGCAGAGGGATTGATTATCTGGGCAATTTTATATGGACCGATGAACCGAGGTGAAGGCTTCCTAGACATAGCTTTGAGGGGAATGTGCCGTTTGGAAAGCCATACCTCCTGGCCCAGGGTATAGTCAGGTGCAGGGCATTGTTTGGAATCAGCAAACCTTTTAGTGGTGGCAGATGAGCGGTTGAGGGTGGCGATGGTGTCCCTCCAGACACGCTGACAACGGCGGATGTGGGGGTGGACTGATTTAACCGTGATCTCTCTCTCGTCTGCAGGGAAAAGTGGTGGCTGATAACCTATGGAGACTTGGAAAGGGGATAAACCGGTAGAAGCAGATCTCAGGGAATTGTGGGCATATTCAATCCATGTCAGAAACTGACTCCAGTCAGTCGGATTGTTTGAAGTTAGGCAACGGAGAGTGGACTCGAGTTGTTGGTTCATCCTCTCCGTCTGCCCATTAGTCTGAGGGTGATAACCAGAGGTGAGAGAGGACTTGCAATTCAGAGCTGAACAGAAGGCTTTCCAGACCTGTGAGATGAACTGTGGGCCACGGTCGGAGAGGATCTCTTGGGTTATGCCATGGAGACGGAAAACATGCTTCACGAGAAGTTGGGCAGTTTGGAATGCAGTGAGTAATTTCCTGAGAGGAATTAAATGACATGCCTTGGAAAAACGGTCGACAATGGTTAGGATGGTGGACATACCTCTGGAAATCGGGAGACCGGTGACAAAATCAACTGCGATGTGGGACCAAGGACGGGTAGGGACAGGTAGAGGATGCAGCAGACCGGAAGGTGGTTGATGGGAAGTCTTATTTCTGGCGCAGATGGAACATGCCAGAACGTATTCCTTTACGTCTTTGTGAAGAGACGGCCACCAAAAACGTCTTGAGATCAGGGCTATGGTTCTGCTCACTCCAGGATGGGCCGAGAATTTTGCTGCATGCATCCAATGGATAAGGCGGGATCTGACGGAAGATGGAACATAAGTTTTGTTTGGAGGACCGTTACCTGGGTCAGGTTCAGAGGCCAGGGCAGAGTTGATGAGATCGGTGATCTCCCAGGAAACAACTCCAATCATGCATGAGGCAGGGAGAACAGGTTCGGGTGTCTCAGGTTGATCAGTGGAGTACAGACGAGAGAGAGAGTCGGGCTTGACATTCTTGGAA
>NW_015151937.1:81284-83042 GCF_000732505.1 Cyprinodon variegatus | reverse complement strand
TTTAGCCGATTGAAGATAAGCCAGGTTTTTGTGGTCTGTCCACACCAATACTGGATGCTCGGCCCCCTCGAGCCAATGTCTCCACTCCTCCAGGGCGAGTTTGATGGCAAGAAGTTCTCGGTCTCCGACATCATAATTTTGCTCTGCCGGAGAGAGTCTACGTGAAAAAAGGCACAAGGATGAATTTTCTGGTCAGAGTCAGACTGTTGAGATAGAACAGCTCCAACACCGGAGTCAGATGCGTCCACCTCTAGAACAAACTATTTAGAGGGATCAGGTTGGATGAGGATGGGTGCCCTGGAAAACAGATTCTTCAGTTTATTAAAGGCATTTTCGGCTTCAGATGTCCATTGGAATGTCTTCTTCACAGAAGTCAGAGCTGTGAGGGGTAGAGCTGTCTGACTATAGTTTCTTATAAAACGCCTGTAGAAATTTGCAAACCCAAGAAACCTCTGGAGTTGCTTACGGTTTTCAGGTGTTGGCCAGTCCAGAACTGCCTTAATTTTGTCTTTGGATGGCTTCACCTGCCCGCCTTCAAGCACAAACCCTAGAAAGGTGACAGATGGTTGGTGAAATTCACACTTTTTTGCTTTCACAAAGAGTTTGTTTTCCAGTAGTCTCTGAAGAACTAGTCGAACATGTTTCTTGTGGTCTGAGAGGTTCTTGGAGTAGATCAAAATATCATCGATGTATACAAAAACAAAAACATTCAAAAAATCTCTGAGGACATCATTGACTAGAGCCTGGAAGCAAGCAGGAGCGTTAGTAAGACCAAAAGGCATGACCAGGTATTTAAACTGGCCTATGGGAGTCTTAAATGCTGTCTTCCATTCATCTCCTTCTCTTATTCTAAGGAGATGAAAGGCGTTTCGTAAATCGAGTTAGGTGAACACTGTTGCACCTTGAACAGGTTCAAAAGCTGATGCCAGTAATGGTAGGGGATATTCATTTTTGACGGTTATCTGATTAAGGCCTCTGTAATCTATACAGGGTCGGAGGGAACCGTCCTTTTTTCCCACAAAAAAGAAACCAGCACCAAGAGGAGATGAAGATGGACGGATAATTCCAGCGGCTAGAGACTCATTGATATATTTCTCCATAGTTTCACGTTCTGGTTTGGAGATATTAAACAGTCTACTGCTGGGAGGTGGAGCTCCTGGTAGTAAATCAATGGCCCAGTCGTATGGTATGTGAGGTGGAAGAGACGTCGCACTGACGTTACTGAAGACTGGTGCCAGATCATGATACTCGGGAGGAACAGAAGTGAGGTCAGGAGAGTCCATCTCCCCCCTACCTCTAGGGGACTGAACAGAAGGAGCCGCAGAACGAAGGCATGACTCGTGACAGGAAGTAGACCAAGATTCAATCGGTTCAGCCCAGTTGATATGGGGATTGTGACGTTCCAACCACTCGAAACCAAGCACCAGAGGAGAGCATGCTGAGGGAAAAACAAAAAATGTTAGCGTCTCACGGTGGTTTCCTGAGATAAGAAGTTCTAAAAGTTGCGTCTGATGAGTAACTTGGTGAAGCTTCTTTCCATCAATTGCTGACACTCTGAGAGACTTACCCCAGGCTCACACCGACTCCGGTCTTACCGTTGCGGTGCGGTGGGTGCGGCGCCGCAGTGATTCCAAGTCATTAAAAAGACGTAAACCTCTCTCACCGGCTGCTGAGTGTCCGGCTGCGGTTACCGAGACACTCCGAGCTATCCTTGCGGCGTGCCGGAGCCCTCCGCAACAAGCTCTCGCAAAAATCCTT
>NW_015151937.1:79624-81124 GCF_000732505.1 Cyprinodon variegatus | reverse complement strand
ATTTGGGCCGTGTTATCGCGTGAAGTTACGTGAACTCAAGTGAACTTCTGTTAAATCTCCGGACCTGTTGCCGGAGCCGCAGAGCCGCACCGCACCGTACCGTAGTCAAAAGGGCGGTGTGAGAGGGGGTGTGCGGGAGTTGCGGTCTCTGTCGGCTCGGTAACCGCACCGGAGCCAGTGTGAGCAAGGGGTTAGTTAAAGGAACAGTCTCAATCCTTAACTGCTGGACCAGCTCAGAATCAATGAGATTTCTCTCACACCCAGAGTCGATGAATGCTGATAATGTGAGATTCTGGTTAAGGAAAAAGAGGGTTGCAGGCAACAATAAATGAGGAGTTTTTTCAGTTTTTGGATGGCCCGTCAGACTCCTCAATTCCACTGACGGGCCCTGGCTTTTGATTTAGCCGGGAATGAAGAAATGAAATGGCCGGTCTCACCGCAGTACAGACAAAGTTTTCCTCTAAATCTCTGTTGTCTTTCTTCAGGGGATAACCTTGTGTGTCTAATTTGCATGGGTTCGACGTCCGATCCATCTGCGTGAGAGACTTGGACAGGCACAGAAAAAGTCTGACTCTTAGACTTTGGCTTGGAACTGGGTTCTGGGGATCTAGAAAAAACAGAAGGATTATTAAATGCAGGAGCAGAAACAGAAAAACCTCGGTGTTTAGAGTTATTTCTAGATCGAAGTCTAACTATCCAGTCTGATAGTTAATCGGATTAATTCCTCCAGACTGGCTGGTTCGTCAATTGTGGCGAGTTCGTCTTTGATGTTTTCATTTAAAGCCTTGAAATAAGCACTCTTAAGTGCACACTCATTCCAGCCTGAGGCTGCAGCTTTAACCCGGAAGTCAATGGAGAACTCAGCCACTGTTGCATTTCCCTGCTTCAAACTTAGCAGAGCTCGGGAATCAATTGTTTTGTCTGAGTCGTGATTGAAAACTTGGGAAAATTCAGATATAAACTCAGAAAAAGAACATAAAAAACTGGACTCAGAAGAGAACCTTGCCTCCACCCATTCAAGGGCTCGACCAGTAAGTTGAGAGAGAATAAAGGAGATTTTCTTCCTATCATTCGGGAAACTACCAGGGGAATGTTCAAAAAGCAAACAACACTGAAAAAAAATCCTCTACAATCCTTTTAATTACCTGAAAATCGTTCAGGAGGACTTGGACGGAATTCCGGAAATGATGTCACTGCCGGTGACCTTAGAGGCGGAAGCGGTTCCGGAACAGGACATACTGCTGGTGTAGCGTTAGCATCCCTCATGTAGCCAGCATATGCCTGTAAAACTTGGTTCTGATGTTCAATTTGAGTGTTTAACTCACGGAGGGTGTGTGCATGTCCTTGGATTTGGGCATCCTGGTCCTCGAGCCTCCTCGGGAGGTGATCTGCTGGGTTTTGTATTTGGCCGCAGTGTTCTGTCATGATTGGTTTAAGGCTAAACCCACATGCAGAACACAAACGGAGGCTGAGTAAAAGTTTAACAGAGTTTATTGAAAA
>NW_015151937.1:73977-78698 GCF_000732505.1 Cyprinodon variegatus | reverse complement strand
GACAAAATACAACCCCCAACGACCGCCACCCGGCGGTCCAGAAGAACCGGAGGGCTGAGAGAGGCAGAAGTCCCTAATGAGGTAGGGGTCCAAAATAAATGATCCAGTGACCCAGGAACGATCCTCAGGACCGTAATCCTCCCAATCGACGAGGTATTGCCACCAACGGGGACGAGCATCCACAATGCAATGGATGGTGTAGGCGGGGTGGTCATCAATGTCCAAGGGGGGAGGGGGCTCAGCGGGTGGGCACAAGGGGCTCAATGAGACAGGCTTAACTTGAGAAACTTGGAAGGTGGGATGAATACGGAGAGAGTAGGGTAGACGGAGAGGGGCGGCAGATTCACCTATGGTCCTCTCTATCTAATATGGGCTAATGAATCTGGGGGACAACTTGCGAGACATGTATTTGAGGGGGATGTCACGGGTTGAGAGACAGACCTTCTGGCCCGGGCGATAGGAAGGAGCAACTCTCATTCTGCGATTGGCCCATCTCTGATTTTGCTCGGAGGTCCTTCCCAGAGCCGTCAAGGCCCCTTTTCCAGAAGGTCCGGCAACGGCGGATGTGGTGCTGAATGAGGGCATGGCAATGGCTGCCTCTTCGGCTTGAAAGAGGGGTGGCTGGTACCCAATCGAAGCCTTTAAAGGGGATAGTCCAGTGGCAGAGGAGATGCTAGTGTTGTGGGCGTATTCTACCCACGGAAGGAATTGACTCCACTCAGAGGGATCAGTAGCTGTGAGAGATCTGAGGCTGGCTTCCAACTCTTGATTTATATGCTCCACCTGGCCATTGGATTGGGGGTGGTAACTGGAAGTGAACAAGACCTTGGCCCCTAGAGCCGAACAAAAACGTTTCCATACCTGGGAGAACTGCGGGCCGCGGTCAGATAGAATGTCCTGTGGGATTCCATGGAGACAAAAAACGTACTTGACCAGAAGCTTGGCTGTTTGCATAGCTGTAGGGAGTTTTCTCAGAGGAAAAAGATGGCAGGCCTTGGAGAAACAGTCTATGATGGTTAGGATGGTGGTCATACCCTTTGAAGTGGGGAGTCCTGTGATGAAGTGGATAATAATGTTTGACCAGGATCGGTTGGGAATGGGCAAGGGTTGAAGCAGTCCTGTAGGGGGCTGATGAGAGGGCTTGTTATGAGCGCAGGTGGGGCAGGCCAAGACAAACTCCTTAACGTCCTTCAATAAGGAGGGCCACCAAAAACGTTGACTGATGTGGGCCACAGTTTGGCTGATCCCTGGATGGGCAGAAAACTTAGAGGTGTGAAGCCAGTTCACAGTATCACACGAGCACGAATGGAGGAAGGGGGACATAAAGGACATAATGGCTCCAACTCCAGAATCTGAGGCATCATCCTCCAACCCTTGTACTGTTCACTGTGATGCAACGCTGCAATTTCCCCACTGTGGGACAAATAAAGGATTATCTTATCTTATCTTAACACAATCTGTCTGGAGAGATCTGGCTAGATGAGAACAGGAGCATTAGTGAAGACTCTTTTTAAACGGACAAACGGTGTGTCAGCCTCAGGGGACCAAACAAAGGGAGCCTTGGTGGAAATAAGGGCAGTCAGAGGAAGAGCAGTTTGGCAGTAGTTGTGAAAAAACCTGCGGTAAAAATTAGAAAAACCCATAAAACGTTGAAGCTGCTTTTGGGTCTCAGGTGTAGGCTAGTCCAGAACAGCCTTAATTTTCTAGTTAAACCAAAAGGCATGACCAGATACTCAAAGTGACCAATGGAAGTTTGAAGGCGGTTTTCCACTCGTCTCCCTCCTTTATTCGGAGCAGGTGATATGCGTTTCTGAGGTGCAGTTTTGTGAAGACAGTGGCTCCTTGAACGGATTCAAAAGCTGATGACAGCAGGGTCAATGGGTATTTGTTTTAACAGTTATTAGATTCAAACCTCTGTAGTCTATACAGGGCCGAAGTGAGTCATCCTTCTTCCCCACGAAGAAGAATCCTGCTCCAAGAGGTGAAGATATGGGGCAGATGATGCCGGTTGCCAGGGATTCCTTAATATATTTCTGCATAGCCTCCCTTTCTGTTAGTTATCTGAGGTTTTGAAGGGGCTGTTCTATAAACTCTTTCCTTAGAACGGGCAAGAATCTGGTTATCCAAACGGACTGAGAGATTGATTAGCTCTTCGAGAGTTTCAGGTTCATTGAGGGTGGCTAGTTTGTCCTTAATTCAGTCATTTAGTGCATTAGAGAAAATGCCCTTAAGGGCTGTTTTTTTTCCCATCCTGAAGCAGCAGCCATAATGCGGAAATCAGACACTGATCTGTGTCCCTGTTTTAATTTTAGTAGCTCACGAGGGATTAGCGTATAGTCAGAATCTTGGTTAAAAGTTAGTTTCAATTCCTTGATAAATTGATCATAAGTGCAGCCATAATTAGAGGATGAGGAAAATCTTACCTCGGCCCAATCCAGTCAGTAAGATGAGAGATAATACAAGAGATCTTTGTAGAATCCAGGTGAAACTTACTCGGTGCATGGTTGACTTGAACTAGACATTGTATGAGGAATCCACGGAACCTCTTGGGATCTCCATGAAACCTGAGAGGATTAGCCAGCTGACACTCAGAATGGGGGGAAGCAAAAACGGCTTGGTTAGCTTGCTGTGGGGCTAGCTCACCGGCTGGGCCCAAAGTCTGGAAAGAAACACGGACAACCTCGGCTAATTTAGTCACTTGGTTACTGAGATCGTGGAAATGGTTGTGATGTTTCTGGATTATGCTTTTTGTAGGCGAGGGGCTTTCTGAATGGCTTCTGCTGGATCGACGGTTTGGCCAGAGTGTTCTGTCATGATTTTATCCAAAGATCTCACCCACATGCAGAAAACCAAACAGAGAGACCAGGGGAAGGTGTAACAGGTTTATTGTGAGTTGGTAGAGAGGAGTCCAGTGTTGCTCTGAACACTGGCGAACCGGGACTGAAAAGTGAAGGGGAAGATTCTGCGGCTAGTTCAGGCTCAGTGGGAAATTTGTGTCTTTGATTTGAGAAAGGGAATAAAGGCAACAGGACTCATGTTTCCAAAAAAAGGTGTCTTTCTTTGAATCCAGTCGGTGTGGGTTGTTCCACTAATAGACTAGTTCTTTGGAGGGCGGACAGGGTTTAACCAGGTTGAGGTGTTTCCTTGAGGAATGGAGGAGCTGACTGCGGTAGATTTCCTGCGGTAATTGAATGGTTTCTTGTGGAGATGAATCCCCTGCTCAGAGAGAAGCTCAAACAATCCTTGGGGAAAAGTAGATCCAAACCACCAATTTAAATCCTCAGATCAGTTTGATGCTCAGAGAATCCTTCCAGGGGGGAGAAGGTCCAAAACATCCAGTTTGCAGGATGACTTCCTGCCGAGAGGCAAAGACAAAAAGAACAAGGTTAAGACTCAGGTGACAAAAACTCAGTTTGACTCAGCAAAACTTAGCTTGGCTAGAGTACCCAAAACCGGCAAACACTCTGGCATCGAGGTAGTGGCAGTCAGCAGCTTAAGAGTCCTCCGGTAATGAGGTAACCATCCGCAGGTGTGTGAGAAGGCCAACAAGAACCAGGCGCCACCTGGTGGTGGAGGAAAACAGACAAAATACACAACCAACACAAACAGGATTCCTAACACTGAGGGGGCATTTACTTTTGCCCTGCTTGTAGATAGTGGCAGCAAGGCTGTCAGTTAGCAGGAATGATAATTCAGAGGCCCAGTTAAGGAGAATGAGAAGGTTGTTTTGCTTAAATATGTTTTGGGTTTTTTTTCTCAGGCTGTGTTTATAACAGTCCTAAAATGTTAATATTTTTTTTTTCCAGGACAGGCTGGCAAAGTCTCATCCATTGTGTTTTGTTCAAGATGTCCATTAACCCTCATTTTCCCAGCAGGTGAAGAAGTCGTGGCAAATAAAATGGACAACTTGGCTGAGAGCAGGCAGAGAGAGAGAGGGGTTCAGATGGTTTTTGATAAGAGGATTTGAATAGGTTCTGACTGACTGGACTGACTTTGTTAATAACTGGACTGGATCTGAATCATGGATAAGGACATGAGAGAGATGGTGTAAGAACACAGCATGCCAGATACAGTGTTTAGAGATTGTAAGCTACATGTTTTGTTCCTGGCATCCAGAGGCTTTAAATGAATGACATGATGAACCTTCAGCTTTTTGGAGAAATCGGAGACACCACTCAGGTTTTTGTTGTCTTACATGTTTGTCGTTGTTTGTGTCTGTATGTTTGTCTTTTTCTGTTTGTTTACTAACATCTTAGGCTTTAGGGAAAAAAAACACACATGTTAATTTTGTTTAAATAGCTCTGACTACACTACGGAGGGAAATGTTTCATAATGAACAATGGATTTTGTTTGAAGAGACATTGCACACTTTCTTTCTTGCCTCTCATCTCTGCAAAGATTATAAATGCTGACTGCGTGAATAACCAGTGATCTTCTTTGTTTAACTGGTTTGAAAAATTGAATACCATTTTTCTTACTTTGTCGCAGAGTTTTGAGGTTCTTTTCGGAAGTTTACAGGTTGTCCTTTGGACCCATCGCTCCTCAAAGATGGACAGCTGGATCCTGCAGATTCTGCTCTCTGTGTTGGGAGCTGGAGTAGTACCATCTTTCTCCAGCAGAGTCCGCCGTGGATCCTCCTGAGCAGAGCCTCCTGCACAGCTGCTGCTCATTACCATCATCAGAGGATCCACTATATAAGCTGTCTTCTGACCTTGCCTCAA
>NW_015151937.1:71334-72377 GCF_000732505.1 Cyprinodon variegatus | reverse complement strand
AAGGTGAGAACAGCAGAGAGGATCATGGGGGCTCCTCTTCCCTCCATTAAAGACATTTCATCCCAGCGCTGCGTGTCCCGAGCCCATGACATCATCAATGACCCCCCACCCCCCACCATGGACTGTTCTCCCTGCTGCCCTCTGGGAAGAGGCTTCACAGCATTCAATGAAGGTCCAGAAGGTTCTGCAACAGCTTCTTTCCCACCACCATCAGACTGCTTTTGTTAGGTTTCTGTTTCTGTTATGTTTTTCTTTTGCTCCTTGGTTTCTAGTGTTTAGTTTTCTTTTCACCATGTTTCTTTATTCTAGTTATTTGATTATTATTTTGTTGATGTTTTCTTATTAGTTCCTGTCTTCCTGCTTTTCATTTGTTATCCTCTGCTGCCCTCTTGTGTCCTCTTTCTCTTGCTCTGTTTTCTGTTCTGCACTCACCTGTGTTCAATTCCGTCATCAGCCCTCTTCCTCTCTCTGTCCTCTTTAAAAGCCCTTCCTCTACAGTTCCTGTTTGCTGGATCGTCGTCAAACGACTTACTTCTCATCAAACCTCTGGTCAGTTCTCTGTCATCCTTCCTTGTCTCTTCCTGGTTCTTAGTTTTTGTTTTTTTCCCTGATGTCTCCTAGATTCTGGTTCATGATATATTTTTGTTGGATTTTGACTCCTGCCTCTGCGCCTGTAAACGTCCAGCCTATGAGCCTGTGAACCTTGATTAAACTTGTTAAATTCATCTCAGCCACCCGTCTCTGTATTTGGGTCCTCAAACCAACACCACCAAATCCTGACAGCTTTATGTTGTGTAAAATGGGGTTTATAAAAAAAACACTGAATGTTGGAAACTGTAAATCATATACAGTCCTATGTTTACATTTATCACTGATGCTTACATTTTATCACTGCTGCATTTTTAAAAAAGAAAATGTTTTGAAAGCTGTACTGAACGACATTTCTTTTTGTATACGCTCTGTGTGTACAAAATGACCCTCTGTCTAAGTCTGAGTCATTAAATAAACTCTGTCTAAGTCTGAGTCATTAAATAAACTCTGTC
>NW_015151937.1:67068-70672 GCF_000732505.1 Cyprinodon variegatus | reverse complement strand
TTCCAGCTCCAGGAGACCCACGGCGCCCTCTGCTGGAGGAAGGTGGTAAAGCTCCAGATCCCAACAGTAACTCCAGTCTAAGAGAAAATAACAAAGAGCAGAAGAGGATCCTCGGCGCCCTCTGGTGGGCAAGCCTGAGGATCCCAACAGAAAGCTGTACTGAACGACATTTCTTTTTGTGTACGCTCTGTGTGTACAAAATGACACTCTGTCTAAGTCTGAGTCATTAAATAAACTCTGTCTAAGTCTGAGTCATTAAATTGGTTTCACGAAAATTTTGAATAATTAACTACAACTCCAGTTCTAGTTAATCATATATTTATAATCTACAGGTAAAATATCACAGCACAATCAGCTGCTTTTCCTGCGATTCAGGAGGATATGAGCGCAGTTTTTATTCTTCCTGTGATTCAAACCGAGTTAAACAACGTATATCCTGAATCCTGCTGCATTAGAAGCCGCCGGACCGCGACTGCCTACAGTGGAGAGAAAGAGAAGCACCAAGGAGGTGATGTTGGAGGCTGTAGCTAAGCGCTAACCACGGTAGCTAAAGGGAGACATCCTGCATGCTATCGTGAGTTATAAAATGAATCCCTTGTATATTGCATCTTATTGTTGCATCAGAGACTAAGTGGAACCATACAACATTGCTAAGAAGAAGAAAGCAGTGGCTCAAACATGCCCCTTTCCGGGAATTACCAACCTAACAACCCCTCCAACCCACTGTTGAGCTGAACAAAGGACCCCTTAATTCCAGAAGTTTCGGATCATATCATATATAATCATATATTCATGATCTACAGGTAAAATGTCACAGCACACTCAGCTGCTTGTCCTTAGATAAAGAACTTTGAATCAATCTGTCTGGATGATCTAGTTGAATTGTCTCTGTAAAGTGACCTGAAATGATGTGTGTTGTGAATTGGTGCAAAATAATTCAACTGAACTGAATTTGCACCACATTCACCATTGTTAAAGTTTCTAAATAGGTGATATAGGCTTCCAGAAGTGCACAATGGTGTTTATATGTGCTGAGTGCACCTGGTGCATAACCTCTTTAAAGGCTCAAACAGGACAAAGTGAACACTATATGGACCAACGCTTTGTGTATTTTGTATTAGTTGCAGATGAATCCACATTTTCAAGGTTTTTCTTTTGTAGTCATGATACAGGATTAAGCCCTTTTCAGTTAAAATAACGATTGAGAATCAACAAATATTACTATATATAATCTCTATTAAATCATACTGATTTGTCAGATGCTGTTTCTTACCTTGTCCCAGAGGGTCCAGGTTCTTTTCGGAAGTTGACAGGTATTCCTTTGGACCAATCACTCCTCAAAGACGGACAGCTAGATCCTGGAGATTCTGCTCTCTCTCTGCGGTTCTGACCTCTGAAATACAAGCACAGTGTTCTTAGAACTACATCAATCAATCAGGGAGAAAATGTAATGAAAAACCACTGAAGAAGCTCTGAACCTATGCAGATAAGCAGAAGGTTAAAGATCCACAATAAAACACTCAGGCTGATCTGTTGGAGCAAACTGAACATGATCTTAATTTCATGATTCTGCACTTTTTGGTTCTGTTTAGGTTTTCTGTTTGAGTTTTCAGTTTCACCTTTATTCATGTTTTTCTGTGTTTTCTAGTTGTTTTGGTTTCATTCCTATTTTGTTGTCTTTTCTGGTTGTATTTGAGTTCTTATCTAGTTCTTATTTACCCTCTTTTGTCAGTCTCCTTTCCGCTAGCTCCCTTCTAGATTCTTCTTTCCACACCTGCTCCTGATTTGCTGTTTAGCCTGGTCTTTGTTCAGTCCCAATTTATTCTCCTCCTCTTCAGTTACCTTTTGCTGGTTCGTCCTCGTTTCTTGGCTCATTGTGTGTGTTTTCCCTGATGTCCCTCGGAATTTTGGCAATTCTTTATTGTTGTTTTGGGATTTTGGCTTCAGTTGCCACCTTTTTGTTATTAAATCGGCTAGAAACCACCCCAGCTTCCGATTCCACATTGGGGTCCACTTCAAACCTCCACTCAACCCAACACTTTACTGGGCTCTACTGGTGTGGACCACCTGTGTCAAACCAGCAACCACAGGAACACAGGCTCATGTCACCCTAACTGCGGCTGGGGGAATGTCATATTGATCAGGTCTAGTTGGAGAAGGTGGAGGGCTTACAATCTGGTCCCTGATGTCATAACTCCACCTGTCTTGCTCTTGTAAGAGGAGCTGATATCGGCATCATTAAAGAGTAGAACAAATGGACAGGCCATGAAAAAAAAACTTAAAACATGTTAGTCTTCTGGTCCTGCTTTAAACCTGTTAACTTTTTGATTTTGAGTTAATGATATCCTATGTTTTTGACCGAGGTGTCATCCTATCGGAATCCCCTTGAACCTGCATTTCCAAAATCTAATCTGGACCCAGTGTCCCCAGCATAGAACCTCATATGCGCCACTCTGTCAGTAGGTTAAGAGACAGTCTTTAAATTGTGTTGATTCTCACACTCCTGGATGTTTTGCTTTCATGCAAATTACTCAGGTGTTAGCGTAAACACAACTACTTTACTCAAGGACATCCTTCATGATTATTTTGCTTGAAAAGGGTCTTTTTGTTATCAATGACTTAATGAATATCTACGCCAGTGTCTCACTTTCGTGGCATACAAGGATCTTCCAGTCAAATCTGTTAGGGTTCCAGTTTGTGAGGGTTGTTTTGTGTTCTCTTTGAAGTGTCTCCATGCATCCACCAGATGGTGCCATTGTTCCTCTGTTGGCCTGGAGGGCCTCTTCCTGCTCTCAACTTCTCACATCTGCAACTCGTTGGTCATCACCATCTGAGGAGTATTTCAGCAGCAGGCTGTCACCATCTCCTCGCCAGAGTGTTTGCCAGTATTGGGTACTCTAGCCCCTCTGAGTTTATTGGGGTATAGCTTTTGTTTTGTTTTCTCTCTGAGTAACCAAGTTCTAACCTTTTGTCTCTCTTGTGGTCTCCGGCGGGATAATACCCAAATCCTCTGGATAAGACTGGACCTTCAAGCCTTGGAAGGATTTTGTTAGTCTCTCTGAGGAAAAGCAACAATTCACCTGATCAGTACTCCGTCCACTTCAGAAACGCTATTGACAGTCTGCTCCGCTACTCCTCTGGACAGTCTTAAGTCTGCCTGTCTGCCCTCCAGCAAGTTATCATCTATTGGGTACAAGCCCCCCCACAAACAAGAACCAAGGAGCAACCGCTAAACTCTACAGTGAGTTCTGATAAGGCAACTTTTCTGTATCGACCAGTAATTTCCTTTGAACTCTACTGACCACTCTAATCTTCTCCTAGAGATTCCACTTCTGTTTCACCAGACCGCTGTATATTCCCCTGGCTGAGAAAAACAACTGTTTTGTCTCTCTGAGCTCTCTCATTTCAATAAACTGTCAAACTTTTTCCATGCCTCTGAGTATGCTTCTGCATGTCGGTTAAACATTTGATAACCACCATGACAAAATCAGTGCACAATGCAATAAATGTTATTGTTTTCCGTTTCCTAACAGAGCACTTCGCTCTCAATCTGCAGGTTTACTAGTGGTTCTTAGAATTTCTAAAAGTAGAATGGGAGGCAGAT
>NW_015151937.1:64839-65746 GCF_000732505.1 Cyprinodon variegatus | reverse complement strand
CAGGTTGCTAACCAAACTAAGGTCAACACTGCGGCGTCGAAGGAAGGTCTGGCAGCTGCTTATAAAGGCAGGTCTCCTGATGAGCTGATGAATTGCAGCTGTGCTGGAGGGCTCAAGCCCAGGAGATCCACAGCGCACCCTGCTGGAGACAGGTGGCAGATCTCCAGATCCCAACAACACCAGAAAACAGTATAGTCCAAAATTTTTTATTAAGCAATTTCTTTAAAACATGACTCCAGGGCTAGTACTCCCTGGAAAGAAAGGGGATCATAAGAAATAAGGGCTATTTAAATGAAATAACAAACAAATGAACCAAACATGCAAATAAAGCCAACACATTAAAAAAAAATCGCAAGCACCTCAAACAGTGGAACAAATAGTCCAATTTCATCTGCCACATCAGTCAATGGCGCCAGAGGAGTCATGCCCCGTCATGCACCATCAGAGACTTCCATCTTCCAGGTCCCTGAGTGAAGCTCTAGTATCAGCTCACGCAGTCCACTGGATCTCCCCATAAAATTCAGCAGATTGTCTCTCTAACCAGCAGTGTACAGACTGACCAACTCCATCTATCTCCACTCCACCACCAGTTTCAGGCCTGGGGGGGAAACAGACCAGTTCACACACCCCTGCTTATGCATATTAAAGTAACATTCAGCACTAATGTTTCCTGCTGGAGTCTGAGTGTCGAAGAATTAGAAAAACTATCAATAAATTCTTTAATCCATTTCTTTCCGTGTGAGTTCTTTCAGATTAAAACTGCTTTAAAGACGAGGAAGAAAGATTATGGATTCAAAGGTCAAGGTGCTGCTGACTGAGAGCAGCAAAATTAAAGGAGCAGAAAAGCAAAGCAGGGAAATAAACCAGAAGAGCTGGAAATGATGAGGTTGGACTGATACTGAAGTTA
>NW_015151937.1:60979-63572 GCF_000732505.1 Cyprinodon variegatus | reverse complement strand
CAAACATCCAGATGTTAATGGATGAATTCAGAGCCAAACACCCAGATGTTAACGGATGAATTCAGAGCCAAACACCCAGATGTTAATGGCTGAATTCAGCGCCAAACATCCAGATGTTAAGGGATGAATTCAGAGCCAAACATCCAGATGTTAACGGATGAATTCAGAGCCAAACACCCAGATGTTAACGGATTAATTCAGAGCCAAACACCCAGATGTTAACGGCTGAATTCAGAGCCAAACATCTAGATGTTAACGGATTAATTCAAAGCCAAACATCCAGATGTTAATGGATGAATTCAGAGCCAAACATCCAGATGTTAATAGATTATTTCAAAGCCAAACATCCAGATGTTAACGGATGAATTCAGAGCCAAACACCCAGATGTTAACGGATGAATTCAGAGCCAAACGTCCAGATGTTCACGGATGAATTCAGAGCCAAACACCCAGATGCAGACATTCCAAGTCTTCCAATAATTTGTGCATCATGTGCGGATTAGAACTACTTAGATTGCGCATAAAACCAGAGAGAGCAGGGTGTGAGGAGGATTCATGTCAAACCTGTCTGTCCAAAGAGATGCTCTGTTCGACGAGCGTTCCAGGCAACTGATTGTCAGAGAGCACGCTGATTTGATTAGTCAGAAAAATAATCCAATAATTTTCAGTTTACTCTCCGACAGTCACCTAGTTGTCACTCAAAGCTCTGCATCCTGTGAAATGGCAGAGATTGAATCCTCTAATAAAAAAAAGAAAAAATATAAGACTCATTTTACAGCTGAATATCCGAAAGAATATCCATGTCTGGTGAAGGTTAAGAATGATGACACCGTGACAAGGTGCCCTGTATGCCATAGTGCCTTCAGTATTAGCCATGGCGGAGTTAATGATTGTAAAAGACATGTTGAGGTAAGGGTAACGCTCCATCATCTGCATTTTATTTCTGTAGGTTAAGTGCTATTATAAAATAAAGCAAAATGTATCAAATATTTCTTTGAAGTATAAATGCACATTTAATATCTTAATAATTGTATAGGCATAAATCTAACTATCTAGCTATCTAACTCTATATCCAGCCTGTCTAAGCCTTTAAAAATCTCCAATTTAACACGTTGATAAATTTAGGCTGTATAAATTAAGGGTAAATTGAGAATAGAGAAAGTGTAAAAATGATAAAGGCCGAAATATCTGCTTTATTCTTTAGGGACCACAGCATGTCAGGGAGACTAAGCTCAGGGAAGGCTGCTCCAATATATCTCAGTTCTTCTCCGCAGAAAAAGCAAAGTCTCACTAAGAAGGTGAGATTTTTCATTATTATGATAAAAATATAAAAGCCAATAATTACTTATGACTTAGACAGATTTATTGTGTCATTTGTATACACAAGTGTAAATTAAAAGAAATTTAGTTTAGAACAGCTCTAGACAATTTCATATTTTCATCATTACAAATCATTGTAGTGCCTCCAAACATAGATAACCTCATCTAGTTCACACTACAACTCAAAANAACAGCTCTAGACAATTTCATATTTTCATCATTACAAATCATTGTAGTGCCTCCAAACATAGATAACCTCATCTAGTTCACACTACAACTCAAAATGTGCTAATCTCTATAATTTTTTTAATTTTTCATTGTTATTATAAGAATATAAAAGCCAATAATTACCAATGACTTTGACAGATTTATTTTTCATTTTGTGTACACAAGTGTAAACAAAAAGAAATTTAGTTTAGAACACCTCTAGACAATTTCATATTTTAAAGTGTAGCTTTGAAAACAGTAATAAATACATTAAAAAATAGTTATATAAACGTATCACTGTATATTTACAGTTCTAACATTCTTTTCTTTCTTACTTATAGAAGAGAGGCCAGCTGTATTTTTGGAGATTTCTTCATTGTTATTATAAGCATATAATAGCCAATAATTACACAATAGATCAGTGTAGTGCCACCAAACTTGTAGCACACATAGATAACCTCATCTAGTTCATACTACATCTCTTACTTTTGGAATATGTGCTAAACTCTATTTTTTTTTTTTTTATAGATTTTTTCATTGTCATTCTAAGCAGGCCAGGTGTGCAATCTCTGCAACAGGAACCACAGCACTGAGAGCACAAAGTATACTTGTCACAAATGCAGGAAGGACTCACCTTCGGTTTGTAAAAACTGCTAAATGGGACAATTGTAGCTCCATATGTAGTACTTTTCTTTGGTGAAATAAATGTTAGTGCTATACTGAAATCAGACTGTTTTTCCTTTTCTAAGCTGAAATGTTGAATGACGTGAAAAGGCAAGAACAGACAAAATAATATTATTCTCTAAGTTGTTCTTTCTTTCACATAGTGAGCTTTGCAATATAAATGAGTCTGTTGGTGAATGGACAATATAAATAGGCCCTGCCTTTCTTGTTGGAAAAGCATGGTTATTACCTGTTCTCAGCTCAGGAACTAGGACCCGTATGATATCTGGTTGTTCAATAGGTTTGCCTAAATAAAAGATTTAGATCTGACTTATCAAGATATTTCTGCAAAAAGGTCTGATGTTGCAGGAGCAGGTAATGAAAAGTGTTTGGAGCATGCTCT
>NW_015151937.1:55592-57724 GCF_000732505.1 Cyprinodon variegatus | reverse complement strand
TTCAGCTGACTTCAGGACCTGCCTTACTCTTTGTAGGTATTTAGCTGTGGCAGTCTTTCTTGCCATCTCCTCGTGGTTTCCGTTAGCCTGTGGCACTGCAAGGTATTTTTAGCTGTCCTGAACATCTGTAATGTGGCCTTCTAATAATTCAAAACCCTCGGTTCTGATCATCTTCCCTCTCTTTGAGATACTGCGACCGCATTTTTCCAGTCCGAATGACATTCCAATGTTGTTGCTGTAGATCCTGGTAGTGTGGATCAGTGAGTCGATGTCTCGTTCACTCGTGGCATACAGCTTGATGTCATCCATTTAGAGGAGGTGACTCATGATTGTGCTGCTTCGGAATTGATATCCATACCCAGTCTTTGTGATGATCTGGCCTATGCAGAACCGCAGTGGGGATAGTGCTGTGGACACAGAGCTGTTGCTTTGGTCTATTTCTGTTTGGCTCTAGGCTACGGCTGACTGCCACACAGGAGAAGACTCCTGGGCTCATTGGGTTGTTGTATTGGGCAGGTGAGGTGGTTCTCCCGAGTCATTGCCTTGCTGGACAGGTTCCCCCTGTTCATCCACTGTATGGAATTTAGAACAGATTGTTAAAGTGGTTTAAACCATCCTATTCATTCACTATGCAGAAAGTACAGAGGAGATCCTCCATAGAAGACTTAAATGCCTTAGCAACTATAGAAGGTATTTCCAATATTCACCTTAGAATAAAGTTAAGGACACGAAAATGTATCTTTATTCAGTTTTATGTTTTACCATCAGAAAGATAGAATGTAATATTCGGTTTAAAGTTCATTCATCCTCTAAATTAGAGTATCACTTACACAGTGAGCTTTTAGCAGAAACAGATAAAATGAGAACCTGAGTGACGCAAAGATTCCTACAAAACATCTTACATAAACATTCAGCCTGAAAACATCAGAATTTTAACATGATCATACCATTCATGGTTAAAATAAATAAGAGAAAGACTTCATCAGATTCAGATTTCAAAACATACCAATTACCATTAAATGCAGGTTAATTTTAATTAGATTTTCATTTTTAGCTACAATATCACACACCAATTTACAGACATAAAGAAATAGGAATAAGTTCTCTAAAATTAGAGGTCATCATCATGATCCAGTCAGATTCTCTATTGACTTTAACTGCTGCAGCTTCAACTCCTGTGAATCATCAGGACAGCTTACATCTTCTTGTCTCTAGAGAGTCACCCACCACCACCACCTGCAGAGAAAAGGAGCAACAGAGAAGATGCATGAGTGTTTCAGATATGACTTAATAGCTGAAGTTAGTGATGCAGCACATCCAAAATAAAGAGAAGCAGGGACTTCAGTCATGTGCACTCTGGTGCCACCACTAAGGAAAAGGGCAGACTGCAGCATATCATCCAGTCTGCAGAGAAGATGATTGGCTGCAATCTTCCATCTCTCCAGGATGTGTGCACCTCCAGGACTCTGAGGCATGCAGGGAAGATTGTGGCTGATCCCTCGCAACTCAGACACAAACTTTTTCAATCACTTCCCTCTGGCAGGAGGCTGTGATTCATCAGGACAAAAACCTAGCACCACAAGAACAGTTTCTTCCCATTCGCTACCATCACCCTGACACTGCCTCCCTCCCTCCCCTGTTCAGGACCTGGAAGTGACACCAACGTAGCATCTCCAAACTTTCTTCCTTACATTAAAGCACAGCCTACTGTGTATGTAGTATGTAGCTATGTACTATATATTGTATATAGCTATATAATGTGTATTCTGTATACATACATATATATATATATATATATATATATATATATATATATATATATATATATCACCATCATCACCAAGTCAAATTCCTTGTAAGTGTAAACCTACTAGTCAATAAATGTGATGCTGATGTTCAGGGCAGCCTCCTTTGAGCTGTAAACTTGCAGAACGGTGCACACTTTTAGCAACATGTTTGTTTCCTTTCCGTACATTTCACCTCAGTCCATAGTCAAAACTAACTGTGTTCCATCAGGAAGCCTGTCTGTCAGGATCCGGGACTTTGCCCACCAGAGGGCACAGTGGATCCAAGCCTGGGGAGCTTGGACTCAGCTTGATCAGCTGTTTGATATTCTGCTGATTAAGGAAGCT
>NW_015151937.1:44808-51777 GCF_000732505.1 Cyprinodon variegatus | reverse complement strand
ATTTTAGGCATTTATTTAGATCTGGATATATCTGTATATGTTTTAGGAATAATTCCCATGGACTTGATCAATAAAGACAATAAATACTTGATTGGGGTCATGCTCCTGATCGCGAAGAAGTGTATAACATCTGCATGGTTAAGGCCACAACCTCCTAGTATCACAGAGTTGAGAGATAGATTCAGAAAAGTTTACATCATGGAAAAAAACAACATCAAGACTACAATTTAAGCTGGAGTTCTTTGAAACTAAGTGGAAACCTATAGCTAAATTTATATTGGGACCTTGACACCTCTTTGGTCCTTTTTTTTTTTTTTAGATTGTGTATTTTTTTGACTTTATCTTGTTTTGTGTGCTTTTATTACTTTAATCTGTTTTCCCAGTGTGCCTACTGTTGTACATTTCACCTTAATCATTGTGACTTATACATCCATGAATGTTATTAATGAATATGGGTTTCTCTTAATTGGGCTAGTGTCTATCTGAAGGAAATGCACCTTTATTTGTCGTTCTTTGAGGTTCTTTTTGTTATTTTCTCCTTCAATAGCCCCTGGATAACTGTTAACGGAGCTGGAATAGACAGCCTGTATGCCTGATGTAAGTGAAAGGTCTAAAATGATCTTTAAGACAATATTAAGATGTAAATTGTGAGACAAGGGTGGACATATGTATGTGTTGATATAAAAATTGTTATTGAAAATAAAAAGTTAAAAAAAAAAACAGTTCAACAGAACCAGATGAAGGTCTCTCATTAAAAGATGACTAACCCATTAATAAACTTCTTCTCTTTTTTTGCTGATAAACTATATCAATAGATCTCTTATAGTGCTGTATCCTTATCCCGTACATTGATAAAAGCACCTTCTTTCTTGCATCTGATTTTTCCTACTGGCTTTGCAAGGATGTGACATCACCATGGGAGAACTGAGGTCAACAGCTCCCGCCTGGGAGGCTGCTACCCGCTGTCTCACTCTTCCACACATAGTGGTTCATAATGGACAGACAAATCATAGAGCAAGTTTTTTATAATCAAACATCTAATTAGATAATCACTCTCCTCATTATGAAAATATGCAATATGTTGAAATTTAAAGTAATACAAGTCACAACCTTAACTCTATTCTAGTATAATGGTTTGATATTACTTAATTGTTCTTCACAAAAAAATTTACCTATTGGACGTGTACTAAGGGAAATTATCACTCACTATTTGAACAGGCAAACCATTCCTAGAGAAGATGGTCCTCAGAACAGAAATAGTATTTTCAGATATTATTGATTTTTTTTGGGGGGGGGACAACTTCTGGCCATTTTGACCTAGCATCTACAGCAATTAGAAACCAGGAGTTCATAAATGGCCAGCAAAATCAATATGCGTTCTTTGTCAGGGTGCAGGTGGTAAATACCAAGGATGTAGGGGAGCTGTGTTGGTGCATTGTGAATATTGTGCCATCATAACAAGTTTTGGTGATTTTCTCAATTTGTTTATCTATTCCCGGCCACCACACGCAACTTCTGGCTAGGCAATTCAGAACAGGTTCTAACAGGTTTTTTCTCTCTACAGAGAAAAACAGAATAAAGAGTGGGCTGACTGGCATCAAACAAAGCTGGGTGATATAATTTATTGTGCTGCATGTCTAAAATAGGAATTTCAGAACAACCATCGTGTGAATCTACTTTAATGGAAGCTCATTTTTCTTTAATACATTTAATAGAATCTACCAAAAAACCATGGAGTCTTACTTTAATTTCTGTAGTTTGCAGAGGGGGTTCTTTATAGCATCACAGAGATTCTTCACTCCAGCGTCTTTCAGTTCTTCATTCTGACTCAGGTCCAATTCTATCAGATGGGAAGGGTTGAAGTTAAGAGCTGAGCCCAGATAAGCACAGCTGATGCTTGACAATCTGCACAGCCTCAATCTGAGAAAAGAATGAAACAGATAAGCTGAAGCAAACAGTGTGCAGGTTAAAAATGAAATATAAACAAGAACTTAGTAAAATGACATAATCTAGCTCAGTAAAAGCCAGAGAAACATGAACTGATGTCTAACATTTGATTCAGTAAAACTGACTAAATCTTTAAAGCAGCAGAGACACCACAGGTTGCCATGATGTTGTAGAATGCTTCAGTCTGGGCTTTAGAGGTTCTGTGCTGGAATTACAATAGAGCCTTAATATGGCGTTTAAACCACGCCATAATTATTGTAATTATAAACGAGAACCAGTGTGTGGAAACGAGAACCACTGGAACCATAAGTGTTTGACCCGTTTGTTCCAGATCTTGCTGGACCCACACTTCCATGAAAGTCCAAGGAAGGAAGGAGCATCTAGGTTCATACCACACAGTGCTGTACTTTTATTCCTGATGTGATCTTATCTTCTTTTTGACTCACACCACCCACTGGAACACAAACTCTCAGTCATCAGAACCTTACAACAGCGGGCAGAACATGTCCCTACTAAAACAGATGGGAAGCAAAAAGAACAGAAACACATCAAAGATGCTCTCCAAAATTGTGGATATCCAAAGTGGGCATTTATCAAATCAGCAAGGAAATCCAAAAGACACATAACAGAAGATAGCAATGACAAAATTAAATGAAAAAACATCACAATCCCTTATGTTGCTGGAGTGTCTGAAAAGCTCAAGAGGATTTTCTCCAAACACAACATCCCAGGACATTTCAAGCCAAACCAAACCCTTAAACAGAGGCTAGTTCATCCTAAAGATAAAACCCCCTGACCGAATATGAGCGGAGTGGTATATGCTGTTCAGTGCAGCGAGGAATGCTCTGATCTCTGTATTATAGAAACCAAACAACCTCTCCACAGATGCATGGCCCAACAAAGAAGAGCACCCTCCTCTGGACAAGACTCAGCAGTACATCTGCACCTTATGGACAAAGGACATTCTTTGGAGGACCAGAATGTTCACATTTTGGACAAAGATAATAGGTGGTTTGAGAGGGGCGTGAAGGAAGCCATCTATGTTAAGAGAGAAAAAACAACTTTAAACAGAGGTGATGGACTCAGATTCCAACTTCCAAAAACTTACAATTCAGTTCTAGAGATGATCCCTTCCAGATATCACCACAACCCCCAACCCATCACAGAGGAACAAAGTACCTCCTCTCTTCAGCCAGGTGATCACTACCTCCTTTAACGACCGACCCTTAACAATCATAGACAGGTTTCAGGTATTACAGGAGACAACCCCCCCTTTAACGACAATCCCCACCTTCAAAGACCGACCTTAAGAATCATAGAGAGGTTTCAGATATTACAGGCTAACAATGGAACCAAATGACTCACACATCGGTTACCATTTGCATGTTTCCAAGCAGTACAAGGCTTTGTCTATATAAAGACTCAAACTCACTGCAGATCCAGACATTTGAATTGAGAAATCTTCCTGGAGAGGAAGCAAAACGTCTTCAAACCTTGGAAAACCAGTGGATGTCTAGTGGATTGTTTTTTAAACTTTTACGGAATGACTATGACCTGGATGACTGAGAATCTTCATCAGCACACCTTAATGATATGTCAAGCTAAAAAGTGAAACATTGTGGATCAGAGCAGGCAAGCGTTTCTAATCCCTTCTGTGAACAGTAACTTAATGTGGTGCTGCTCAGCTTGGATCTGGGTTTAATAATAATGGATCAGCTATTGGGCATCTGTGTTTCTGCTCGATTGTTTATTTGTTTCATTATTTTTGTACAGCTTTAATCTAATTTTTTTTTACTGCTTTCTTCCATTCTGGGTCAGGTTTCTATTAGAGAAGTGGTTCCAAAATCCATAATGAACAGTTTTAGATGGTTCTGGAGTTTATAGCTAAACAGGAGCATGTCCACTAGGGAACAGTGTGTTTAAATTGCTGCTCACTCAGTCTATAAATATTGGTCAGATGCTCAAATGTGCCTCATTATACTGGTTTACTTATTTTCATTTGGTCTCTGTGTATTTGGAAATAAGTTTGGGCTCTTGTTTCTATTAAGTTTCTTTCCTTGTATTACTTCTCAGAGGGATTTACATCTGTCTTTGATTAAGACTTATGGCTTATTTTGCAGAAATGTTTATTAAGGTAGTACGTTTTCTTTAAGACAGCAAAACTGAGCAGAGGTGTGCTGAACACCAGACTGATCATTGCAAATCTGTAAGCAGTCAATGATTACACCATAAAGATCCGGTTCAAAATGCTCTTTGCTTAGGAATGTATGAACTGCAGCTTTCAACAAACCCCTACACCTGTTGGGATCTGGAGGCTTTGTCCACCTTCTCCACCAGAGGGCGCATGAGATCTCCTGAGGGCATGAGCTGACTGCGACACCTGTCTTCCATCTGTTCATCATGGAAGCCCTATTTAAGGAGGAAGAGGCTGACACTTCCCTGCCAGAGTGTTTGCCAGTAATGGTAGAGCGAGACCTGAGCCAACCAACCTGATCTGTATCTCTGATATTTGTGAACCTGCCTGACCCTGTTTCTCTCTGCCTCACAGATCGAGTCCTGTCTGAAAACCTGAAATCCTGGAGATTTATCTCAGTCTGGAATCTGCCTGCCTGCACTCAGTTAAGCCTATGCCTTTGCCCTCGGCCTGCCGACTAGCCTCTGGACCCTCAAGGTTTCCCCCCCCTGCATCTCAGTTCCACCTTTGAGCAGGTATTTACCCCGTCATCTGTAAAACTGCAGTTTACCTGGATAAACCCTAACTCCTCTGTCCTCCTCAGTGGTGTTCCTCCCGTGACCTGTCTGCCGAGCCAAGAACCTGTTCACAATAACTGTAAATTTGTAAATAAACTTTTGAACTCTGTTTCACGAGTGTTTCTGCATGTGGGTTAGACGCCTAGAACCCAACATGACAACACCTCTCCCATACCAGGTATAAAGCTGATCAACGGTAGTCAGACTACAAGATGAAACAATTATTCATCATTGTGGTAATACATTTTAATCAAACATAATTTTGCAGCAAGAACAACTGAACTATGGTAAAGTCAGAAGAAACATATCTTCTGAAAAACGATATGAACCCTTAAAATAAATTAATCAGTATTTTTCATTTAAAGATAATGAAAAGCTTAAGTTTAAATTGGTAAAATATCAACAGTTTAGTATCAAAACATGTTTTGCATCAGTGATGTTTTCGTCAATGATGACTAAACATGACTAGTTTGTTGAAGCTCCTCTTTTTCATAAGCTAAACATGGATCTTTGATGATGATCATGGGGGTGAGTTTTTGTTGACGGGGTGAGACTAAACATAAGCGGGTGGTCGGTCAGACATTTAAAAAGCATCATTGTGCTGTAATCTGCTAAACAGTATCAACCGTGCTGCTGCATTGTTTTTTGTTACGCCACCCACCTGACATGCAGCGCTGCACATTCTGCATGACCACAGATGGACTATGGTTGCAGCAGTAGAAGTGAAAGTAATCTGGTCAGGAACTGCAGTCTAGACTCTGACTAACTCTGATCTTCCAGCTGTTCTTGTGCAGAAGTGCGTCTTTGTAGGGCTTAGCTCAGAGTCTGCGCTATACGCTCCACTCTGATGGTTTGCTCTCAGCAGTACAGCTCTTCCTGCTCTCGCTACTTAATAAACTATATGTGGCTGATCATCCTCTGCCAAGGGTAAAAAATCCTTTTGTCTAACTATCAAGATTTCACCTTTTCCAGCTCACAAGAGGTAATAATAAACATTCTTGAATTTCTACCAAAGGAATCCCTATATTATATCTAAAGCGAATAATTAATTGCATACTTTTTATTTTTGGATAAAGATCCATATGAAAAGGTACATAGATCTTTGAATATTTATCTCTCATTGTTCTTGTTTTCCATCTCTTTGAATATTCCATCTGTCTGAATATGTTTAAATCAACATTTTAGTTCACATATTCATTAAATTTAGGTTCTGATTGCCATGGCATGGCATTATAAGGCAATTATGTAGGTTGTTTGTGTAATTATTTATTTCAGACCGCTATGAATTTGAATCTACTTTAACCCCTGAGCAACAGTAACTGAGGGGCAAATTCTTAGTAATAATGACAAAATTACCGAAAGAAGAAACAAGAATGTTTTCATTATTTGCTTCCTTGTAGTGATGCAGATTTTATTGATCTGTGCTTAATGCATAATCTATAGTAGATCAGGAAGTGTTTGCTTTAGTATGGAAACCTTATATTTCCAAAACTTTTCCTTTATGGTAAATGTTGATAGCTTGTCGGTTTGCATTTTAACCAATATGATGTGTTGAACTAGATCTGCTATTTTGGTGAGACACTTTTTTTTATAAAGTATGGCAATAATTAATAAAAAAAAAGTTTATTTAAATTCTATAAATCAAAGTTTCTTGCCTAACAGCAATGATGAACTACATGGCAGCATTCTATAACCAGCTATTTTAGCATCTAGGATAGAGCTGTCAGTCGGCTAAAGAATCTGGTTGAAATTGTAAAGATTAGCTGTTTTATGAAGGGAAACTTTAAACTGACTAAAACTATCATGTTTTTCATCTTCTGGATGAAAACTAAGACCAAATATAAGATGGCTGTCAGAAATAAAACTGTTTCACATAGGAAATATCAGCACTAATCTAAAATATTGATTCTTACCTTAATATCTGTAGTTTGCAGAGAGGTTTCTTTAGATAATCACAGAGACCCTTCACTCTGTCATCTTTAAAGTTGATGCTGCTTAGGTCCAGTTCCGTCAAATGGGGGGGGTTGGTGTTCAAATAACAGACAAAAACTTGGTCGATGTTTTCGAACTGGAAATTAACAAATCTAAAAAATAAAATAAAATGAATAAAAAATTTAAAAAAAGAAAATATCTGAGCTAAAGCCAACAGAATGCAGGTTAAAACAGTTTTTGTCAAGGACCCCAATAAAATAGAGATGTTCCATCTCATGTGGCTACTTTCTCAATGGTAGAGGAACCTGATAACTAAAAGATCTGCCTCCCATTCTACTT
>NW_015151937.1:33990-44381 GCF_000732505.1 Cyprinodon variegatus | reverse complement strand
ACACCAAGATTTTTCACTTTATTACCTGAAATCAGTTTAATCCCATCCAAATGAAGTGACTGACTAATCAGCTTCTTTTTCAGAGACTCTGGTCCAAAGACTATAACTTCTGTTTTGTCTGCATTCAGAAGGAGAAAGTTAAGAGTCATCCAGGTTTTTATGTCTTCAGACATGCCTGTAATCTATGTAATGGGTTAGCTTCATCTGGATTATAGACAGATATAGCTGGGTATCATCAGCATAACAGTGAATATTAATCCCATGCTGTCTACTAATTCTACCCATGGTAGAATTAGTAGACAGCATGGAATGTCTAATCAAGGGGGACGAACACATAAAGTATTCGGCCCCCTTGAACTTTTCAACCTTTTCCCACATTTCAGTCTTAAAACTTAAAGAACAAAAATTTTCAATTTCTGTGAAGAATCAAAAAGTGGGATCCAGTCATGAAGGGGAACAAAATGTGCTGGATATGCAAAGTGGGGCATGCAAAATGAATGGGCTCTTTTACTTTTTAGTGCAGCAAACTCTCTCCAGAGGTTCAGTGAGGATCTCTGAATGATCCGATGATGACCGATAATGATCAATAGTATCCAGCCTCTGTATAAATATTCTTGCTCTGTGATCAAAGGAGTATCAGACCATTGGAAAGCTATGAAGACCCGCCATCCCACTGAACCTTCAGACTGATCAGAGATGCAGCCAAGAGGCCCATTATCACTCTGTATGAGCTGCATAGATCTAAAGCTGAGGAGGGAGACTCTGTCCATAGGACAGCAATCAATCATATGGTGCACACATCTGGCCTTTATGGAAGAAAGACATTTCTAAAAGATATCCATAAAAATTCTGGTTTAAAGTTTGCCACCAGATATCTGGGAGACACAGCAAACATGTGGCAGAAGGAACTCTGCTCAGAGGGAACCAAAATCCAACTTTATGGAAACAATTCAAAATGTTATGTGTTGGCTCAAAAGCAACACAGCTCAACATCCTGAACGCAACAACCCCACTGTCAGACATGGTGGTGGCAGCAATATGGTCTAGGTCTGCTTTTCTTCAGCAGGGATAATGGTTAAAACTGATGGGAAGATGGATGGATCCAAATACAGGAGCATCCTGGAAGAAAAGCTGTTGGAGTCTGCAGAAGACCGGAGACCAGGACAGAGATTTATATTCCAAAAAGACGAAGATCCAAAACAGAAAGCAAAATTTAGAATAGAACAGTTTACAAATAAAGACATTCAAGTGTTAGAATGCCCTGGTCAAAGTCCAGACCTGAATCTAATTGAGATTGAGATCTGTGGAAAGAACTAAAAAAGGCTGTTCACAAACTCTCTCCATCTAACCTCACTGAGCTCCAGCTGTTTGTAGGAAGAATAGGAACATTTCAGTTTGTAATGCCAGCAATAGGTAGGGCTGCAGAGTATTAACTCAAGGAGGCTGAATAATTTTGAATACCCAATTTTTGTGTTTGAAAGTTTTGAAAAGTCTGAAATTCACATACATTTTATTCTACTTAATGAAGTTGTTGATTCCTCATGAAAAGGGTTCTGGTTCTGTTAAAAGGTGTTTTTCCTCTCCACTGTTGCTGCATGCATGCCCAGTGTGAGGGATTGCTTTACTGTCAACAATGCATTTCAAGCAAATATCTACTGTCTGTACATACTAATCCAGGAGTACCGAATCCTGTAGTCACTGACTCAATGCAATCTAACTCAAACAAATCTGACAGGGTAATGTGATTCAATAGTCTCACATTCTTTCCTTGAGATGATGGGTGTTGTGAATTGAGATATATAAATACACTTAAAAAAACGGAAATTAAATCAAATATTGATGAGCGCATGCATAAACATATTTTAATGCTGTGTTTGTGTAACTGCAAACAGAGATTGTTTTTGCCTTATTTAAAGATCTATTCTATGTCTATAATCATGTTTCAATGTTTAAAGTTGAGCAAACAAAAAAAAAAAATGAGCAAACCTTCTGAAAATGAATCCCTGGGTGTGTACGAACTCCTGAGCACTCCCTTATTCAACATTCCTTTTTATGAATGGAATGTTTAAGTAAAACATTATACCATAAATATTGTGTCTTTAGGCACACTTTAGGCACACTTTGATGAAGCCCCTGGACTCACCGAGCCTTTCTGCAGTTCACTATTGCTGGTAAAAGTCTATATCGTCCATTATCTGTTGTGTTGTACTTCTCCAGGTCCAACTCATCCAGAACCTCCTCTGACATCTGCAGCATATAGGCCAGAGCTGTGCACTGGATCTCTGAGAGCTTCTGCTCGGATCTGTTCTCAGATTTCAGGAACTTTTGAATCTCGCCATAAACTGAGAGATCCTTCATTTCTATCAGGCAGAGGAAGATGTTAATGGCTGCATCTGGACAGCTATCTACAGGAACTTCCATCTCCTTTAGATTCTTGATGATGTTTTTAATTGATTCTGGATTGTTCTCCATTTGACCCAGCAGGCCTCCTAAGAGTCTCTGATTAGACTCCACAGAGAGGCCATGAAGGAAGCGAACAAACAATTCCAGGTGGTTATTTCCATATATAAGGCTTTGCCTCAAAGCTGTCATCAGTAAGTCCTCCAGAGATTTTTTACTGCAGTCTTCTCTCAGGAAGCTCCCCAGTACCTCTGTGTTCCTGCTGGTGAAACAGTGGAACATGTAAACTGCAGCCATAAACTCCTGGATGCTCAGATGGACAAAACTGTAGACCTGTTTCTGGAAGATCACATTCTCTCTTTTGAAGATAGCTGTACAAATGCCTGAGAACACAGAGGCCTCTCTTACATCCAGACCAACCTCCTCCAGGTCTTCTTGGTAGAACATGATGTTTTTTACCATCAGTTGTTCAAGCGCCAGCCTCCCCAGCTTCAGGAGAACTTTCTTGTCAGCCTCCATCAGCTCCTGCATACTTCTACCATGCCCTTCATGGTACTTGTTCTTCTTCCTCCTGGTCTGGACCAGCAGGAAGTGTGAGTACATGTCAGTCACAGTCTTGGGCAGCTCTCCTCTCTGCTCTGTGGTTAGCAGATCATCCAGAACTGTAGCAGTGATCCAGCAGAAGACAGGGATCACACATATAACATTGAGGCTTCTGCAGGTCTTGATATGGAATATGATCCTGCTGGCCTTCTCCTCTTCATCCCTGAATCTCCTCCTGAAGTACTCCTCTTTCTGGGTGTCAGTGAAGCCTCGTATTTCTGTTACTCTGGCAACACAGGAAAAAGGAATCTGACTGGCCGCTGCAGGTCTGGAAGTTATCCAGACCAGAGCAGAAGGAAGCAGGTTCCCCTTGATGAGGTTCATCAGCAGAATGTTGACTGATGTTTTCTGTGTGATATCAGAAACAATCAGACTGTTGTTGAAGTCCAAAGAAAGTCTGCTTTCATCCAGGCCATCAAAGATGAAGAGAAGCTTCCAGACAGCCAGCTTCTCTGCTGGGAGCTTATGGAGTGTTGGATGGAAAACATGGAGCAGCGTGAGAAGACTGTGCTGCTGATCTCTGATCAGGTTCAGCTCCCTGAAGGAAAGCAGAACCACCACACTGACATCTTGGTTCTCCAAGCCCTCTGCCCAGTCCAGAGTGAACTTCTGCACTGAGAAGGTTTTTCCAACACCAGCGACGCCGTTGGTTAGAACCACTCTGATTGGTCCATGTTGGTCAGGGAAGGCTTTGAAGATGTCATGGCACCTGATGGGAGTGTCATGGCACCTGATGGGAGTATCATGGAGGTTTTGGATCTTGGAAGCTCTCTCCATCCACCTCACCTCATGATGGGTATTGAGCGTTTCACTCTGTGCCTCTATGATGTAGAGCTCAGTGTAGATCCTGTTGAGGAGGGTTTGACTTCCTGTTTCATTGCTGCCTTCAGTCACATTTTCACATCTTCTCTTCAGGCTGCTCTTATGTTCCTCTAGAATCTCCATCAGACCAACATCTGCTGAAACACATAAGAAAAGACAACTGAAGGAAAAACCATGATTTAGTGGTGAAGTTGGACCCAAACTATCTGGAGCATTAGGAGGTATTATCATTAGAAGGACTTTTTCTTTTAAACAAGTGATGCTAAACAATTCAGCCTTTTCTCAGAAACAGAACTTTTTTTCAATTGTCAGACAGTATTTTTCTACCTCTGGTTGTGGCATCATCTGGATCTTATTCACAGAGCAGAAAAGATAATAAACGCTGACAGAAATATGCAAGAAGGAGCGCATCTTGTACATGGGGGCTGAGGTCCTTTGGAGTAAGCTGCCCCCTGCTAGAATCTTTCTATGAGTCTGCAATGGCCCTATCCCACCTTTACGCTGTTGTCTGTCTGACCTAGGCTGCACTCTGGACTCAGTGGAGAAAGTGGCTGAGAGGAGGGTGTTGTCCAAGCTTCCATCCATCATGGACACCACCTTCCATCCTCTGCACCAGACTGGAGAGGAGCTGAGCAGCTCCTTTAGTCAAAGACTTTTACACCCTGTTTGTAGAAAGGAGGGTGTAGTGTTATGGTTTTCCACTTTTGGGACACTGAATTTTTAGTTTTCAGTTATTCTGTTTTGTTGATCTTTGTTTTATTTTCCCACTACATCCTAGCTTTCTAAGTTACTCTCTGTTGCCCCCTTTGTGCTGTTTTCCTTTCCCCTTTCCTCCCTTCTTGTTAGTTCCACTCACACCTGCTCCATATTCAGCTCATGAGGCCATCCTTTGTTCTGTTCCCCTTGTAGGCACCACCTCTGCAGTTACTTAGTGCAGATTCCTTGTTGTTCTTTGTTGTTATTTCCTATATATATATAAGTGGAGTTATAAACTATAATGACAGATAATAGCAGATAAAAGATTTACAGATTATTTACAGCTATAGTTTAAAAGTGCATGTCAGTGGTCTTGGATCAGTAGGTTGTTGTGTCTGTGTGTGCTGGTGTGGGTTCTAGTTTGCAGGCTTTTGTAACGCCTCCCAGAGGCAAGGAGTGAGAAGAGTGTGTGTGCAGGGTGAGTGGAGTCTGGTTGTTTTTTTCTAGCCCTTTTCAGACACCACTTCCTGTAGATGTCCTTGATGCCAGGGAGTGGCATGTGCTTGGCAGTTTTCAAAACCCTCTGAAATGCCTTGTAGTTCGGGGCAGAACTGTTTCCATACCAAACTGATACAGTTGATGAAGATGCTCTCAATAGTGCAGCGGAAGACGTTCATGAGGATCTCTGGGTTACAGATGGTGCTTGGAAATCGGGACAATGAAGGTGGACTTTACAAAGGTCACTGCCACAGTGTGGACAGGTTGAAGCTCTCCAGCCAGCTCCCCAGAGCACACTCTGAAGACTCGTCCAGGGATGGCACCAGGACCCCTATACTTGTGGGCTTCAATCCTGCTCAAAACCACTCCTATGTCAATAGAGTGGGCGGGTGTAATTACTGCTTGGCTTCCGTTGCAGTGTTCCCTCTCTCTAAATAAGCACGGAAGTTGTTAAACTCGTTGAGGAAGGAGACACAAGAGGAGGCAGGGAAGGTGTTGTTGGTCCTGTAGTCTGTGAGAATTTGAAGGCCTTGCCATATGCGTTGGGGTTGGAGTTGGAGAAGAGGTCCTCATCCTTCGTTTTGTAGTGATGTTTGGCCTTCTTGATGTCCCTGTTCTGCTTAGCACTGGCTGCAATGTAGGCTTGTGCATCCCCTGAGCTTAAAACGATGTTGCGGGCTTTCAGCAGGAGGCGAACATCCCGCTTAATCCAGGACATCTGGTTGGGGTAGATGGAAATAAGTTTGTGGACGGTGACACTGTCTATAATGAAGATGTGGGCCAGTACAAATGAGGTATACTGATCATACTCTGAGTCCTGAGGCACAGCGTCTTAGCCCTCTGGCCACACCTTTACTGTCCTCACAGTAGGTTTCAGATGTTGGATGAGTGATGAGTACCGAGGTGTTAGGAACAGGGAGAAATGTTCTGATTGCCCAATGTGGGATAGGGGTGTTGCCTTGTAAGGGGCTAGTTGAAAATACTGCTAAGGTTTTCAGAGACTCTAGCAACATCTGGAATGCTTGTTTTTGTATGCTGATGTTCCTTTTTCTGCTTCCCTACTTCTCACTAGACTTCTTCTTGTTAGTTTTCAGTCTGTCTGCTTCTCTCTCCTTGAACCCCAGTGGGCCTCAGCAGATGGCCACTCACACTGAGCCTGGTCCTGCTGGAGGTTTCTTCCTGTTAAAAGGAAGTTTTGCCTCTCCACTGTCGCAACAAGCATGCTTAGTGTGAGGGATGGCTAAAGAGTCAATGAGTCGATGCAATCAGGTAATTTTTCTTAAATAGAAAAATTTGAGTCAGTTTGACTGTATGATCTGGTAAACTGTAAAGTGCCTTGGAATGACATGTGTTGTGAAGTGGCGCTATATAAATAAACTGAATTGAATTGAATTGTTAGTGGGAATGTTTTGGCTTGTGTGTGGAGGGTTGTGATGACGCCTGGGTTGTGTTCCAGTTGGTGGTGTGAGTCAAATGCAGGTCAGGTAGGTGTGTGTGTAAACATCTATGTTGAGTTGTCTGTCTTCCATGATGTGAACTGTGCAGTCCAGGAAGTCCATGCTGTCATCTTTCACATCTTACCGGGTGAACTGGATTTTTCTGTCCACTGCATTTATGGGGTCTGTGAAGGTTTTGATATTCTTGATCTTTATTTGAACCCATGTGTCATCTACGTATCTGAACCAGTGACCGGGTTTTGTTCTCATTTAAGAGTCTAAAGCTTTTCACTTCTATGTATAATTTTTTCCACTTTAGGAGACACAGGAAAGCCCATCACACATCCAATCTTGTGCCTGCTGAAACCTTGGCTGAAATGGAAGTATGTAGTGTTGAGGCACCAGTCCAGAAATAATAGATGTGGTCAGTGGTCTGATTGGTCCTGTCTGGCAGAGTGTGGTGTTGAAGTAAATGTATCTTTACTGTGAAGACTGCTTCTAAGGTGGAGAAGAAGCAAAGAAGGGTCTCCAAAGTAACCCAAATCTTGTGTGAATGACGAGGCACCACAGACAGAATTTAGTTATTGCAGCTGTTCTCAAAACTTTATAGTAAAAAGCTAATTGGAAATAAAAAGAGGTGCACTCTACTACTATTCATTTAAAGGGGGCTACTAAGCCATTTGTGCGTATGACACAATGGGAACCCAGATAATTGTGGCTCTGATTTCCTACCCTGTCTCTCCTTGTGTGAAATCAGCAATGTAGGTTTCTTTCATCTCTTTGCTTTCTTGAGTCAAAACTACAACCAGCTTTATAGAAATTATCAGGTTTACCACTGGAAAGCCCAGAGATATGACAATTTTTGTCAGCCTCCAGTCAACCCAACAGTACTTCACAACTTATGAATCCCTTTTAAGATGTAAATGCCCTGTCATTAGTGCAGTGGCTGGACAACCATTCCACCCGCTTCAGTTTCGGTTTTAGCTCAAGTCTCTCTCTTGATGAGTGTTTTACCTGAGAGTAGGGGGTAAAACTGACCACAAGGCATCATATTTGTAATAAAATAAAACTAGGTCTAGGTCATCAGTGTTGCCAACACAGGAATGATTTCAGACAGCGGAGCCACCAACGCAGCTATCAGATGATAACTGATCTGTACACTCAAAAAAGCTGGAACGCTGTACAGAGGGAAAACAAGAATATGAAGATGTTCTCTATATACATAGAGAACATCTGCCCTATCTACTAGGGGGCAAATATAACTCAGTTCTGCTGCTCTGCTGCGGCGAGCAGCGGAGAGATAGCATCCTGAGACTGCAGTAAAGTTGGCAATATATTCACAGATTCGGCTTTTCCGGATTAATAACTCGTCGGCGGATGATTTATTCTACAAAACAGACACCTCTCTCCAACCACAGCAAGGCAGACAGTGAGCTACAACCGTATTTTCCTCAAAACGAGTCTCCTATTGTGCTGGGAGAATTACATTGGACCCTATGGAGAGCTTGCTGCTTCGCAAATGCTTAGGGACCGTCTGCAAGTTGCAACATCATAAAAAAAATCTGAGAGAAATATTCAAAAGTGTCAACAAGGAGAGGTGGATTGTTATCAAATGCATTTTATGTGTATCTCATCTCATGTCTTTTATTAAACATTTATTGGATTCGAAAATAATACGTTTTTGAGGAATTTCCCAAAGTCTAAATGACAAATGGTATTAGAATAAGTATAAAATGAGCAATGACTATACTATAGATCATTGTTGTGCCTCCAAACTTGTAGCATGCATAGGTAACCTCATTTAGTTCAGACTAAAACTCTTACTGTGGGAAAATGTGCTAAAAAAATGTTTAGATGTTTTCATTGTTATTCTAAGCAGGCCAGGTGTTCAATCTCTGCAACAGGAACCACAGCACTGAGCGTTGTGTGCACTTCACAAAGTATACCTATCACAAATGCAGGAAGGTCTCACCTTGGGTTTGTGAGAACTGCTAAATGGGACAATTTCAGCTTCATATATAGTGCTTTTCCTTGGGTGAAATAAATGTTACTCCAATACTGAAATCATACTGTTTGTCATTCTCTAAGCAGAAATGTTGAATGACATGAAAAGGCAAGAACAGGAAAAATACAATAATTCTCTAAGTTATTTTTTTCACATAGTAAGCTTTGCAATATAAATGAGTCTGTTGGTGAATGGACAATATAAATAGGCTCTGCCTTGCCTTATTGGAAAAATATGTTTATTACCTGTTCTCAGCTCAGGAACTAGGACCCGTATGATATCTGGTTGTTCAATAGGTCTGCCTAAATAAAAGATTTAGATATGACTTATCAACTAATTCTTGCAAAAAGTTCTAATTTTTCAGAGGAAGGTAATGGAAAGTGTTTGGAGCATGCTCTGGTTCTGATGCCAGTTTGTTTAATCCTTTATCCAGTCTCATGTAGAAGGGCTGGTCATATCACAGGTTATTAGTGTTGAGATATATTACCAACATGTAGCTAAATCAGTGGGGTGAACCATCTGGAACCATCCCCCTGTTTGCCATCTGAAACCATCCCCCTGTTCTTCTCCACAATAAAAACCCCTGTACCAACCCACTGTGGGAGGCAGCCACCTCAGACAGACTAATCAGCCGAGACTCCGACCGGAAGTGCTCCCGCGTCACTCATGGCATAAAAACACGTTGCGAGCAGACCATTCCCTCTTTTTCCATGGGTGTAAAGCCCACCAAGAGAGACTTGTTTCACGTGAAATACCAGAAGAAAGCTGACTGGAAGTAGCTTTCGTTTTCCTGCGTCAAAAATCACAGATCACAGTGTTCCATCGTGCATAGCGGCTGCGCCAACTGGGGAGACAGAAGCCTTTGAAGCTGACCACGAAGTGAGTTTTGTTTTCCCCTTTCTTTGGACGGATCAGCCGGGAGGATGCTCCTCGCCAATTACTTCCCCAAAATCCATCCTGTTCAACTCGTGAGCATATCAAGCCCTCTGCTGTAGCACCGAACTGACTCAACTTTCCCAAGGGGTGGACAGGTGCCAAGAAACCCTCTGCGCGGCCGAAACCAAGCCACGGTTTCCTTGGAAACACCAGCCTTCCACGGACGGGAAGCAGCTCACAGTTAAATCAATTTCCTTTCTGTGTAGTGTTTTGCATAGATGTTAGATTTTCTGTAATGCTGAATTATTAGAATAAAAAAATCATTGGTTAATCTGTAGTGGTTTTGGTTCTCCATATAAAGGAGGGTTTATCACTCAGGTTGAATCCAACCCCTTTTGGTAATAGTGCGAATAAACAGAGATAAAAGGTTCTTTATTGATAATTTAATAGCCTTGCTGATAACTTCACCTGGGCCAATAGACTTGTGGATACCTGGATTTTAACAGCCGGTCCAGGAACCCTCCAGAGGTGAATCCGCAACCCGGTAAGTAGATAATTCAAGGCTACAATTATCCACCTAAGAACACTAAATCAATTTTGCCTTCGATTTTGGGGCTTGGAGAAAAACTGAAATTCTCTGGGACTTCTAGTGTTAAAAATTTAGGACAAAGGCTTGAAAACAATGCAAATTCAACCCATAGTTGGGCTGGACACTGATGTTATATTTAAATCAGCTGAGAAAAAAAAACGAAATTTAGAGAAAAGAAAGCCATCACAGACTTTTAAAATTCCAAATTTAAATCAAAGATGTCAAAATGTTTCAATATAGAATTAAAGGAAGCTCTGCTTGGAGATGTTCAGTCTTACCTGCTGTACAGCTGCACTGATGGACACTCATAGGTCCATCTCTGGTTTTGCAGGTTCTTCCACACTGAGGGCAAGAAGGGGGTTCTGATAGAACAGGCTGGAGTGGCTTATTGCATCTGTTGAACAAAAGAAACAAATATCCCATGAAAACAGATAAAAAAGTAAACCTTGTTCTTGTCTTAAATGTC
>NW_015151937.1:29821-32112 GCF_000732505.1 Cyprinodon variegatus | reverse complement strand
GAATTTCTCCTTTTGGGGAACAGTTACTGGTCGCAGGAAGTATCTAAAAGACTCATAACAAATACATGGCCACACACATAAAAAGATGTCTCACTATCTTTGTGGGGCTGTTCCATTGACCAAATTTCTACAAACTAACCGTGACCACTGACTAAATATTACAGATTCATACCTAACACTAACCACAATCTAAACTAGAACTAAATCTATTCCTAAAGGTGAATGCTTAACCTAAGAAAAACAATTTCCCTCGTGGGGTACAGGCACGAGAGGAACAAGGCCCCACAATAAGCAAACAGTCCCCACAATATCCTTTTTTTTTTTTTTTCAGAAATTGGGTCCCACAATGTAAAACAAATACACACACACACACACACACATTAGATGAGAATTTTTCTTTTTGGGGAAAAGTTCAGTTGACCCCAAAAGTACCAAAAGTTCCTATAATGTGCCATATTTAAGAAAATAAACCCTCCCACTGTCCCCATAAGCTAACAAAAGCAAGTCTACACAACATAAGGAAAATCTTTATGCTTTTATTCATGTTTTCTAAAAACCTAGTAGGGAAGAACAAATACACAGCTACTATAGGCTAATCTCTTAGTTAAATGTCTCATTTAAACTACTAACAACATTTCTAGCTAGAAGATTGGAGGAAAAAAATAATAGGAAAATTGATTTAGATATATACACCAGGCAGGTTTTTATAAAAAAAAAAAACAGACATTATAGGGAAATTCCTTTTTCAATCAAAAAATCAAAATTCATGCCATTCATATAATTCATGATTCATAATTCATATTTAAACTTTCCAAATAATAAATTTTGTAGATGCTTTTGGGGCACCGGTACCAACTGTGCTCTGAAAACAAAACAATATCCAAAGCATGACAATTTAGGATAAAAAAATTCCCCATATATTGCTTTAGTCTGGACAGAAAGTATCATAGAGAAGTGAAGAAATCATGAAAGTATATATAGACTTCAGTAAGTTACTATTATTTTTTATTAAGTTACTCACAACCAACGTAAAAAAAACAGTATATCTAATCACATACATGTGACTGAACTTAAACTACATATCATAACGTTGCTTGTCTATAATTTCAAAGATGCATGAGGCCTTTAGCTGTTGTTCTTTCATTCAGTTCTGTTTATTTCTCTTGCACCTATTCACAACACAAGGGTTAGTTAACCCTAACACAAGGGACTTTACAGAGAAAATTCCATCAGATCCAATCAGATAGCTACATAGTTTTCAAAGAAAATCTGCTTATTTCTGCTTGACTTCCCCTGGTCGAACATTTATTTGCATCGTTGCAGCTTTTTTTTTATGCTTTAGGACTTTTTAGGGTGTCTGGGATCCACCCTTAGGTGTTCAGGGGGGGACGCCCTGGGCCCACTTTTATGAGCAAGGCTGGAGAGTTTGTAAACAACTGATCATAATTTTAGACATTAAGAACCAATGTTCATGTTTCATCTTAAACTGAAAACCAGAGAAGAGGATGCATTTTTGGCTCATAACTAGCTGTAAGACCTCTCTTCTCTGCTCTGCAACTCCCACAGAGTCTCTGCAACTCCCACAGAGGTGTGACTTTCCCCCCTCTGTGTTGAGAACAATAAAGGCCACAGCACACAAGATTTCTCTCTCTTTACATGAAGCTCCCTGGGGGTTCACATTGGAGGAGGCAACAAAAGCATGGCGCCAGGCACAAAAGGCCCAGATCTCAAGGGATAAGTCATGATGGTTGATTTCCAGAGCTAAACTGCTGCAAAACAGATTTTGCAACACATTCCTCTTGAGTCTCAGAACTTACAGAGCAAGACTGGAAGAGAACGTCTCCTGAAGATTCCTTGGTGTGAGTCGTGTGGGACAAAGAAAACCCCTGTTAATGTGAGCTTGCTATGCTAAGCTGCTGCTGGATGGAACTCATACCTTCCAAAAACTGACATGGACAGAGGTTTGCAGGTCTGGTACAATAGGGACAGAACAAACAACATGTCTTTTGATTATTTTGATCATTTCATGTGTTTAATGATGAGTAATGGCAAAGCTAACAGGATGGATTGCATGCTATACTATTCAATTTCAATTCAGTTCAGTTTATTTATATAGCGCCAAATTCACAACACATGTCATCTCAAGGCACTTTACAGTTCAAATTGAAACAAAGTTCTCTATCTAAGGAAAACCAGTTGATTGTATCGATTCATTGACTCAAATACAATCCCTCACACTAAGCATGCTTGTAGCGACAGTGGAGAGGAAAACTCCCTTTTAACAGGAAGAA
>NW_015151937.1:23279-27108 GCF_000732505.1 Cyprinodon variegatus | reverse complement strand
GGACGTCGTGGAAGACATTTTGTCCCGTAACGCTCGCCGTACTGTTGGGGGGGAGAAGCGGTGGGGGGGAGATGTTCATGTTGTTGCGGTCTGTAGTGTGACCGCTAGATGTCGCTGAAAATTACACACTGTAGCTTTAAGATTGTGAGCTCACTGTTTATTTTTCTGCCTGCAAGCTATAGGGCCTTTTGAAGAACTTAGAGTTTTGTTTTGTTTGTTTTTTTTCTTTTTAACAGTGTCCTGTCTGGCAATGTGGCAATAGGAATAATTGTCTTAATACCAAAAAGAGCCCAACAGATTTTACTTTCACAAGTGGAGCAGTATGGCAATTGCACCACTTTCATGTTCATGTATATAATTTGCTTTATTATAATTATGCAGGGAGTTTTACAGTTTATATGGACACTGCAATGTAAGTAGAATAGAAGAGAAAAAACAGAAGAAGAAAAAGAAAAAAAAAAGAAAAGATGAAAGAAAGAAGAGATAGAAAGGAGACAATGACAAAACAGGAGCCCCAGCAAGGCCCCGGCCGGCAGGGCCCCGCGGAGAGGCTGCCAGGAATGTGCCAGCAGCCACCAGGGCATCCACCCCCAAACCCCAAGCTCCACCAGTGCACCAGCGAGCCCCAACGCCAGCCAGCGGAGGGAGAGCAGGACGGGGGGAATGGGCTCTGCACTGAGCAGAGACTTACAATGAGATTCCGTAAAAGTTTACTGGACTTGGTTTCCAAGATTTAAAGACGTTTCGCCACCTCTCCAGGAAGCTTTCTCAATTCAATTGTCTGGATCCGCAGTGAGTTTGAGTCTTATATAGACCAAGTCTTGTATTGCTTGGAAACATGCAAATAGTAACCGATGAGTCAGTCGTTTGGTTCCATNATCACTCTTGCACATCCACAGGGCGAGAATCTTATACCAACATGGTCACCTGTGACCCTCAGTGACACTGCTAAGTCTATATACTCACATGACAACAATAGCTCAGTCCCTTTTCATCTTCTCGCATGCAGGTTGAATAGGTGGTCACACGCTGATTATTGCTTGTCGCTGGTAGCCTAGAGACTTAGGTCAGAGCTGCGGGGATAATGTCGCCCTCCAAAGGATGTTCAACCTCCTCATTAACACAACATGTTTATATCGTCTGGTAAGTTTTCCTCTCCTTAGGCAAACAGGGAACCTTTGGCCACCCGAGACTCCCTGTTGCTGGTGCTTCGGTATTCGCAGATTCCAACCAGCTTGTTAAGTTTTTCGGGCATGCTTGTTTGGTTACAGTGCAACCATTTTTAGGCATTCCTTTTTTTCACTGCGCAGCCTTTTTCAGGCTTGCCTATACTACTGATAGTAGCCATTTTTTGTGTTTGCTTTTTTTTTTTACTGTGCAGCCGCTTCAGGCTTGCCTATGTTACTGATAGCAGCCATTTTTCGTGCTTGCTTTTCTGTTTACTGTTCAGGCGCTGTTGGTCTTGCCTATACTAATGATAGCAGCCGTTTTTAGGCCTGCTTTTTTGGTTATTGTGTAGCCATTTTCAAGCTTTCTTTTTAGGTTACTCTGCAACCGTTTTTGGGCTTGCCTATATTACTGATAGCAGTTGTTTTTCGGGTGGGCATATACTAATGATAGCAACCGTTTTTCAGGCTTGCTTTTTTGGTTACTCTGCAACCGTTTTTGGGCTTGCCTATATTACTGATAGCAGCTGTTTTCGGGTGTGTTTATATTACTGATAGCAACTTTTTTTAGGCCTGCCTTTTTGGTTACTGTGCAGCCCTTTTTGGGCTTGCCAATATTACTGATAGCAGCCGTTTTTGGGCGTGGCTACATTATTGATGGCAGCCGTTGTCTGGCTTTCCTTTTTTTTCTACCATGCAGCCGTTTTTGGGGGTGCTTATATCACTGATAGTGGCCGTTTTGCAGGCTTGCTTTTTTGGTTACTATGCAGCTGTTTCCAGGCTTGCCTATATTACTGATAGCAGCCTGTTTCAGGCGTGTTTATATTACTGTTAGCAGCTGTTTTTAAGGCTTGCTTTTTTTTTACTATGCAGCCGTTTTTGGGCTTGCCTATATTACCGATAGCTGCCGTTTTCGGGCGTGCTTATATTGCTGATAGCAGCCCTTTTTCAGGCCTGCTTTTTTGGTTATTGTGTAGCCGTTTTCAGGCTTTCTTTTTTTTTACTATGCAGCCATTTTTGGGCTTGCCTATAGTACAGATAGTGGCCGTTTTTTGGGCTTGCTTTTTTGGTTATTGTGTAGCCGTTTTCAGGCTTTCCTTTTTTTACTGTGCAGCCCTTTTCATGCGTGCCTATATCACTTATAGCAGCCATTTTAGGGCGTGGCTACATTACTCATGGCAGCCGTTTTTCAGGGTTGCTTTTTTGGGTACTATGCAGCCGTTTCAGGCTTGCCTATATTACTGATAGCAGCTGTTTTCGGGTGTGTTTATATTACTGATAACAGCCGTTTCTAAGGCTCGTTTTTTGGTTACTGTGCAGCCGTTTTTGGGCTTGCCTATATTACTGATAGCAGTTGTTTTTCAGGCGTGCCTCTGCTACTGATAGCAGCCATTTCTAAGGCTTGCTTTTTTTGTTATTGTGCAACCATTTTTGGGCTTGCCTATATTACATATTTATATTTGATACACTGTGCAATAACTATGTATATATAGAAATACCTATATATATGAACACATATTTAATACCCTGCACAAATAANTCTATGATTGTTAAGGGGCGGTCGTTAAGGAGGTATTGTTCACCGGCTGGAGCCCGTAGGTCTTATATATTTGTCATTGTTTGTGTCTGTATGTTTATCTTCTTTAGTTGTTTACAAACATCTCAGGCTTTTTAAAAAAGGCATTACACTATTTTTAATTTGTTTGAACAGCTCAATTACGCTACAAATGGAAATCTGTGAAAATGAACAATGGACTTTTGCTTGGAGAGATAATTACCACCAAACACAGAAATCAATTAAACTCAGCATACCTGAAAACCCAAAGTGAAAACTAGAACAGCATTTACTATTATAATCAGGAAGTCCATGCCAATCTCCAAGACATCTCCAGAACAGTGGAGACTGCCCAAACCTCCCGGTCGAGCGCATGTGCATGCAGGCGGCGACAATAACATTAACAAAGGCGGGGTAAGAGTGGGGGGCTGCAAGCTAGGCTAATGCTAATACCACCCCAGGTCCCTTACACTAGCATTTTCTTTGCCAATGTTCATTCTATGGCCAATAAAATGTACAAGTGTCATGTTGTTTACTAAAATGTGGCTACTGTGTGTACATTCCTCCCTCTGCGGACACCAGTCACCAGTGTAGCATGCAAGTGGATCCATGGCACAGTGACCAGGCTGCAGACACAGCACCCCTGCGCTCTTCTGCTCATAACCGGAGACTTCAATCGAGCCTCCCTTTGTTACACCCTCCCCATGCTCTCCCAGTACGTCACGTGTACAATGAGGGACAACCTTATCTACCCGCTCCCCCATTACATACCAATGGTGAAAAGTGCTATACAAATAAATTTGACTTAACTTGCCTTAAAGCGACCAAAGCAAACCACCAGTAGTAAACAAGAAGAAGAAGTGAAACAGCGTTGCCAGGTGTAGCAGAAAAACATCTGTGGTTGTGGAGAATTGTGTGGGTATGGCGAGTGGGAAAGAACAGGAGTTGGAAGACGTGCCAGCAGCACTTTATAGGTCTGCTGTATGGGACCACATTTAGAGAGACCTACGATGACGGCGGAAAGAAAGTTGTGGATAAAAGTGCAACAATGTGCAAGCATTGTGCAACACGTGTTGTACTATACAAGACATAACCTAACAACATATAC
>NW_015151937.1:18776-22228 GCF_000732505.1 Cyprinodon variegatus | reverse complement strand
CCTACAGCTTTTTGGAGAAATCAGAGACACCACGGGGATTTTTGTTGTCTTACATGTTTGTCGTTGTTTGTGTCTGTATGTTTGTCTTTTTCTGTTTATTTACTAACATCTTAGGCTTTAGGGAAAAAAAAGACGTGACACACGTTAATTTTGTTTAAATAGCGCTGATTACACTACGGATGGAAATGTTTCAAAATGAACAATGGAATTTTGTTTGGAGATACATTGGACACTTTCTTTCTTGAGTCACAGGAACGATTACACTACATGGGGCACAGAAACTAATTTTACACCTAAACTCTGCTGAGATGGAGACATTAAGGAGGTGACTGGATGCCAACTGCTTCGGATGAAAGCAGGCCACTGGCAGTAACGGGGTGAAGGAAGGTCATGGGATCTGTAGTACTATCAAGGTAGGAACCAATGTGTTGATATGTTCCCAGGGGGAAAAATAAAGAATTGTTCCGTCCCGTCTTGAACACGGCTGTGCCTCGAACCCACAAAAACATAACCGAACATGGTGTCAGAATGTGCTTAAAAGTGCTGTTCAAGAAGAAGGGCCGAAAAGACGAGCGTAAATTCCAGAGGGTATAAAAAAAAATGGCACAATATCAAGTAAAACTGACAGAGCAGTTCTCATTCAAGGCAGAAGATTGGAGGAAGTGGATAAAACGCTTTGAAAGATTTTGGGTGGTGTCAGGTTTGGATATACAAGCCGACGAAAACCAAGTAAATGCGCTAATTTAGTGTATGGGGGAGAAAGTAGAGGATATTTTAGTTTCCCTATATCTCAGTCCAGAACAAGCTAGTGAGTACAAGACAGTCAAACATAGAGGCTCACTTTGTAGCTCGAAGAAATATTATTTTTGAAATAGCAAAGTTCAATCAAGAGGTGGGCGAGTTATGGGAGAGATATGGCCCTTGTCCTTGTGGTCGGACTCAGAGATTTGCGTTTTTCAGAACAATTACAAACTGATCCAGAATTAACTCTTATGAAAGCAATTGCAAAAGTTAAACAGAGTGAACTCATTAAGTAGCAGCAAGAGCTATTAAAGACAAACTTATAGGCAGAAGTGAATACGCAGCTCGACACTGGGCACTCAAGTCCACAAGGGGGGTCAAACAAAACAAATGACAGCCGAATCAGACGTTGAAAAAAGCCCGACCCTGCACAAGATGCGGAGACGCAAAAGGTCATGCATTTCTCCAATGTCCAGCAAGAGAAGTCATATGCAATAACTGCAAAAAGAAAGGACATTTTGCAAGGGTGTGCAAATCAAAGAAAGTGCATGAAGTACATGTGGCAGCAGACTCAGAGGATGCATCTTGAGAGGAGATTGTATTTTTAGGAACATTGTCAAGTGATTCTGCAGACAGTCCATGGATGACAGAGTTAAAAATTAACAATAACAGTGCAGTGTTTAAAATTGAGTACTGAAGTGCTGATGTGACTGCAGTCCTAACACATATGTATGAGAAGGGACTGTACAGTGAACTTCAGAAAACTAAAAAAGTGCTTGTGGGGCCAGGTAGATCACAACTAAAGGTTAAACGAAAATTAAAATCTACTTTGCAAAGAAAAGACCAACACGTAATAGAAGACATTTATGTGGTTGAAGGACTAAATACACCTTTCCTGAGTAGGCAAGCAGCCACAGCACTTCAAATAGTTGCAAGGCTTGATGTAACTACTTTGGACTCTAAAGAGATGATTAAAAAGGAGTTTCCAGAGCTCTTTTCAGGACTAGGNGAAATGACCCTAGGTTTTCAGCCTCCTGTTTTTATCCATTTTTATTTTTATCAGTGTATATAATGCCGTTTGGAAACTCCCTTGGCACAAACTGATTAATTTGCATCTCTAATCATTACTAACACCTATCTTTTCCCTGTTCATCTGTTCCCTACTTTTCTTGCATGACTTGTTAAATTCTACTAACTTTACAAATGTTGGTGAATGAAGTGATTAACTATTGACTAATTAATGAACTGTTTGATTGCTTTTTCTTGGTAACAAACCTGAGGGGTCATTTACTTTTGCCCTGCTTGTAGATAGTGACAGTGAGGTTGTCAGTGAGCAGGCATGATAATTCTGAGGCCCAGTTTTGAGAATGAGGAGATTGTTTTGCTTAAATAGCTTTTTTTTGTTGTTGTTGTTGTTGTTTTTTCAGGCTGTGTTTATAACAATCCATAAATGTTAACATTTTTCTTCCAGGACAGGCTGGCAAAGTCTCATCCTTTATTGTGTTTTGTATAAGATGTCCATTAACCCTCATTTTCCCAGCAGGTGTAGAAGTTCTGGCAAATGAAATAAACAACTTGGCTGAAAGTAGACAGAGAGAGAGAGAGAGAGAGAGAGAGAGAGAGAGAGAGGGGTTTAGATGGTTTAAACCTTTTGATAAGAGGATTTGAATAGGTTCTGACTGACTGGACTGACTCAGTTAATAACTGGACTGGATCCAAATCATTGATTAGGACATGAGAGAGATGGTGTAAGAACGCAGCATGCCAGATACAGTGTTTATAGATTGTGAGCTGCATGTTTTGTTCCTGGCTGAAGGCCATTCTGGAGACCTCTGAGTTTGTTTTAATTCCTCTGTGGTTCTGATATGACCTAATGAGGTACAGATTGATGTGGTGGTTTGAAGCTACTGGACCTTTGTTGGGGTGGAATTGCGCCCCCATTAACAGCAGTCATGCTGGCAGAGGCTTTAAATGAATGACATGATGAACCTACAACTTTTTGGAGAAATCAGAGACACCACTCAGGTTTTTGTTGTCTTACATGTTTGTCGTTGTTTGTGTCTGTATGTTTGTCTTTTTCTGTTTATTTACTAACATCTTAGGCTTTAGGGAAAAAAAAGACGTGACACACGTTAATTTTGTTTAAATAGCGCTGATTACACTACGGATGGAAATGTTTCAAAATGAACAATGGAATTTTGTTTAGAGATACATTGGACACTTTCTTTCTTGAGTCACAGGAAGGATTACACTACAATGGGGCACAGAGACTAATTTTACACCTAAACTTCAGAGTGACAGATGGTGTGCAGCTGCTGAGATGCAGACATTAAGGAGGTGACTGGATGCCAACTGCTTCGGATGAAAGCAGGCCACTGGCAGTGATGGGGTGATGGAAGGTCATGGGATCTGTAGTGCTATCAAGGTAGGAACCAATGTGTTGATATGTTCCCAGGGGGAAAAATAAAGAATTGTTCCGTCATGCAGCAAATTCTGGAGGGACTGGAGGGAGTTGTTTGTCAAATGGATGATGTTCTTATATGGGGATCAAACCAGGATGAGCATGACGAGCAGCTAAGAAGAGTTCTTGACCATTTGAGGAATGCAGATGTGACACTGAACGATAAATATGAGTTTTCCAAGTCAAGAATCAAGTTCCTTGGTCAAGTTATTAGGGGCGGCGGACGTGGCTGTGCTGCGTTGGCTTCGTC
>NW_015151937.1:14370-16580 GCF_000732505.1 Cyprinodon variegatus | reverse complement strand
AAAACTTTCATTTAATACTTCAGAGGCTGTTATTGGGGCTTTTCACATGTTACATCTAGTCCTCACTTTCCACAAAGCAATGGTAAAGTAGAGCGTGCAATCAGGACGATCAAAACTTTATTTAAAAAGTCCAGTGATCCGTATTTAGCTCTGATGGCTTATAGAGCATCACCCTTAGCCAATGGGTATATTCCTACAGAACTACTCATGGAGCGTAAAATATGCACTACTGTCCCTGTGATTCATTCACAGCTGGAACCAAACAGAGCTGACTAAGGAAAAGTGAGAAAGACAAAAAAGGAGTTATAGATTGAGACAAACACAGAATTACAACAGGGGACACAGAGCTTTTGACATGCCTAGCTTGCAACCAGGAGACCATGTCTGGGTCAGGGACATACAGCAGAGAGGAACGGTGGTGTCCACTGCAGGCACTCCCAGGTCTTACATCGTTGAGACACCAGGCGACAGCCTCAGAAGAAACAGGTATCATCTATCTGAAACACCAGTGGCTCCAAAGCTGCACATTAATGTTCCATCGGCAGAAAACCATCTGATAGAGACTGAACCAAAAAAGTGAGAGACTCCCTGACTCCGGTCAACAGTCTCCACAGCCTGAGAAACGCTATCCTACAAGAATCAGAAAACCACCAGGGTACATGAAAGACTATGTTACTTGAGATGGGTATGGGGCAGAATAATCCCCATTTTTGGTTCAGGGTTCTGGGCCATCTTACCCATCCCCTAATCGGTTCAAGAAATGTTGGTGTAAAGAGGTTGTTATGCAGTGCAGATAAATAGTAAGTTATCTGTTAAACACAAAAAAAAAGCAGAAACAATGGTTAACAATGTAAATTAGGACCCAGTGCTGTGTAAGAGTCACCTATGTGTTAAAAATGTATTGTTCCTGTTGAGAAAGGGGGATGTAGTGCTATCAAGGTAGGAACCAATGTGTTGATATGTTCCCAGGAGGAAAAATAAAGAATTGTTCCGTCCCGTCTTGAACACGGCTGTGCCTCATCTCTCTAAGAACCCACAAAAACATAACAGAACAGGATCATTGGACAAGACTGATGAAAAAGATAAGTGAACTGACACACTAGACTTCTTATTCGCAATAGAAAATTATGAGCCAGTTTCCAGTGGAGAACGGCCTGTCCTGTGATGTCCCCTACTGTGGCTAAATGATTGGTAAATTTGGATGGATGGTTTATCCATAATAAGCGGTCACATTTAGGAAGCCTCCAGGTGGGAGAGAGAGTAGATGAATTTGGCCTGAATAGATTTATAGGCTTAGTTTACCTAGTCTAAGGTAAAAAACGAAAAAAACTAATTTGCGCATAGGAAACTAAAACACCCTACCTTTAATTAGATGAAACACTCAAATTGTAGTTAAATACTGATCTGTGGTCTCAAGTGACAACATTTGGTCTGAAGTTTTGATTGTGATTACTTTTGATCTTTCATTAATGATACATCATCAGTTATAAGAGCTCTCTGAGTCACCTGGTTAGGACTTAAAACCACCAGTTTTAAGTTACCTGTAAAAACGGTAACTTATCAGGGGGAGTTGTTAGGTTTATTCTTTATTTCTTCCTTCACATGGTGGATGTCATTGTGTGTACGGAGGTCTTTTAATCAGGACAGCCTTCATGTCTTTAAAAATACACAGGATATGGGCACAGTCCGGCATCTTGAAGCCGGACTGATAAAGGAGAGCTGTCTGGCAAGATGCATGAAGGTCTGGGCATGGCTGATACGGACAGCTAAGCATCCACCTGATGCAACACAGACTCATGAGGTATAAGAAGGAGCAAATGACCTTGTTCAGGGCTCAATCTTTGCCGGACGCTCGCTGACGTTTTTTGAGCCCACAGCTGTACCAACTCCAAGCAATTTCTCTGTCCTGTAACGACCTGACCTTGAATAAACTGTTACTGTTTTACTCCTTTTTTGTAGTCCTTTTTATATGGATTTACTCAGTTTGAGTTAAGAGTAGTAATTAACTTGCTCCCAGGAAGAGAACCGGAAGGGAAGTTCCGAGGCGCAGCCGCCTTCAGGGGGACCAAACTTCCATATTTAACAGGCTATAATGTTAGAATCTGTCTTGCCTCTCATCTCTGCAAAGATTATAAATGTTGACTGCGTGAATAACCAGTGATCTTCTTTATTTAACTGGTTTGAAAAATTGAATACCCTTTTTCTTACTT
>NW_015151937.1:10515-13290 GCF_000732505.1 Cyprinodon variegatus | reverse complement strand
GTGTACAAAATGACACTCTGTCTAAGTCTGAGTCATTAAATAAACTCTGTCTAAGTCTGAGTCATTAAATAAACTCTGTCTAAGTCTGAGTCATTAAATTGGTTTTACGAAAAATTTGAATTATTAACTACAACTCCAGTTCTAGTTAATCATATATTTATAATCTACAGGTAAAATATCACAGCACAATCATCTGCTTTTCCTTAGATAAAGAACTTTAAATCAATCTGTCTGGATGATCTAGTTGAATTGTCTCTGTTAAGTGACCTGAGATGATGTGTGTTGTGAGTTGGTGCAAAATAATTCAACTGAAATTAATTTGCACCACATTCACCATTATTAAAGTTTCTAAATTGGTGATATAGGCTTCAAGCAGTGCACAATGGTGTTTATATCTGCTGATTGCACATGGTGTATAACCTCTTTACAGGCTCAAACAGGACAAAGTGAACACTATATGGACCAACGCTTTGTGTATTTTGTATTATTTGAAGATGAATCCATATTTTCAAAGTTTTTCCTCTGTAGTCATAATACAGGATGAAGCCCTTTTCAGTTAAAATAACAGTAAAGTATTTTTAGATGATGATAATCAACAAATAATACCATAAATAATATCTATTAAATAATATATATTTGTCAGATGCTGGTTTCTTACCTTGTCTCAGAGGGTCCAGGTTCTTTATTGAAGTTTACAGGTTGTCCTTTGGACCCATCGCTCCTCAAAGACGGACAGCTAGATCCTGGAGATTCTGCTCTCTGTCTGCGGTTCTGACCTCTGAAATACAAGCACAGTGTTGTTAGAACTACATCAATCAATCAGGGAGAAAATGTAATGAAAAACCACTAAAGAAGCTCTGAACCTATGCAGATAAGCAGAAGGTTAAAGATCCACAATAAAACACTCAGGCTGATCTGTTGGAGCAAACTGAACATGATCTTAATGTCATGATTCTGCATTTTTTGGTTCTGTTTAAGTTTTCTTTTTGAGTTTTCAGTTTCACCTTGATTCATGTTTTTCTGTGTTTTCTAGTTTTATTTGTTTCATTCCCATTTTGTGGTCTTCTTGGTTGTATTTGAGTTTTTATCTAGTTCTTGTTTGCCCTCTTGTGTCAGTCTCCTTTCCACTAGCTCCCTTCTAGATTCTTCTGTCCACACCTCTTCCCGATTTGCTGATTAGCCTGGTCTTTGTTCACTCCCCATTTATACTCCTCCTCTTCAGTTACCTTTTGCTGGTTCCTCGTCGTTTCTTGGCTCCTCGTGTGCGTTTTCCCTAATGGCCCTCGGTATTTTGGTAATTCTCTCTTGTTGTTTTGGGATTTTGGCTTCAGTTGCCACCTTTTTGTTGTTAAATCTGCTAGAAACCACCCCAGCTTCCGGTTCTGCAATGGGGTCCACTTCGAACCTCCACTCAACCTGACACTTAACTGGGCTCTACTGGTGTGGACCAACTGTGTTAAACCAGCAACCACAGGAAAACAGGCTCATGTCACCCTAACTGCGGCTGAGGGAGTGTCCTATTAATCAAGTCTACTTAGAGAAGGTGGAAAGCTTACAATCTGGTCCCTGATGTCATAACTCCACCTGACTTGCTCTTGTAAGAGGAGCTGATTGGGAACCTGCGTTCCCAACATCTAATCTGGACCCAGTGTTCCCAGCATAGAACCTCATATGCTCCACTCTTTCAGTAGGTTAAGATACAGTCTCTGAATTGCGTTGATTCTCACACTCCTGGATGTTTTGCTTTTATGCAAATTACTCAGGTGTTCAGGTAAACACAACTACTTTACTCAAGGACATCTTCCATGATTATTTAGCTTGAAAGGGGTCTTTTTGTGCACTATGACTTAATGAATATCATGCCAGTGTCTCACTTTGGTGGCATACAAGGATCTTCCAGTCATATCTGTTAGGGTTCCAGTTTGTGGGTATTGTTTTTTGTTTGTTTGTCTTTTCAGTGTCTCAGTGCATCCACCAGATGGTGCCATTGTTTCTCTGTTGGCCTGGAGGGCCTCTTCCTGCTCTCAACTTCTCACATCTGCAACTCGTTGGTCATCACCATCTGAGGAGTATTTCAGCAGCAGGCTGTCACCATCTCCTCGCCAGAGTGTTTGCCAGTATTGGGTACTCTAGCCCCTCTAAGTTTATTAGAGTATAGCTTTTGTTTTGTTTTTCTCTCTGAGTCACCAAGTTCTAACCCTCCGTCTCTCTTGTGGTCTCCGGCAGGATAATCCCCAAATCCTCTGGATAAGACTGGACCTTCAAGCCTTGGAAGGATTTCGTCAGTCTCTTTGAGGAAAAGCAACAATTCACCTGATCAGTACTCCGTCCACTTCAGGAACGTTATTGACAGTCTGCTCCGCTACTCCTCTGGACCGTCTTAAGTCTGCCTGTCCGCCCTCCAGCAAGTTATCACCTATTGGGAACAAACCCCTCCACAAACAGGAACCACGGAGCAACCTCTAACCAGTACAGTGAGTTCTGAGCAGGCAACTTTTCTGTATCGACCAGTGATATCCTATGGACCTGACCACTCTGATCTCCTCCTAGAGATTCCGCTTCCGGTTCACCAGACCGCCGGATATTCCCCTGGCTGAGAAAAATAGCTGTTTTGTCTCTCTGAGCTTTCTCATTTCAATAAACTGTCAAACTTTTTTCATGCCTCTGCGTGTGCTTCTGCATGTGGGTTAAACATTTGATAACCACCATGGCAAAATCAGTGCAGACTATTTGCTTGATAAATGTTATTGTTTACCGTTTCCAAACAGAGCACTT
>NW_015151937.1:5546-7437 GCF_000732505.1 Cyprinodon variegatus | reverse complement strand
ATTACTGATAGCGGCTTTTTTCGGGCTTGCCTATATTACTGATAGCAGCTGTTTTTGGGCGTGGCTACATTACTGATGGCAGTCATTTTTCAGGCTTGTTTTTTGGTTACTGTGCAGCAGTTTTCAGGCTTCCATTTTTTTTACTGTGAAGCAATTTTCAGGCTTGCCTATATTACTGATAGCAACCGTTTTTTGTGCTTGCTTTTTTGTTTTACTGTGAAGCCGCTTCAGGCTCCCTATATTTGCTAATATCAACCATTTCAGGCTTGCTTTTTTTATTACTGTGCAGCCGCTTCGTGCTTCCTTTGTTTGCTAATAGCAGACAAAGCTAATAGAATAGCAAACATAGCTCATAGACACTCTGCTTTGGAGGACAATGCTATATCTCTGGCAGCATCTGGTACTGATTTTCAGTATCATTTTGACTTTGGCTCACATCTGTCAGAAACCAGATCATTTATCTATTCCGGCTCTCAGTCGGAAGAGGATGGTTTGATAGGGAACGGCTCTTTCCCGGTTCCAGCTGGATGCCCCACAGGACCAACCTGCGGCTTCCAATGCCTTCTTTCGACATTCTACTGCTAGGTCTTCCTTTATGGTTCGCCCTTCTGCCGAATACGTAGAGGGATGTTAATGCCTGGGTGGACACTAAGGCCTTTTCACGGCTTACTTCTGATGGCTGCCAAGCAGGATTCGCTCAAGTTTAGCTTGGGCCATATGTCTTCTGTTGAACCTGCAGCTTCCCTCATTGTGGCGCCAGATGAGACTTTGAGAGCTAATACCAGGTTTTCTCGTCCTCAGTGCTGTGTCATCGATGATCTGCTGTGTAGAGCATATGACTAGTGGTCTCATTTCAGAGGACTTGGTAATTCTGTCACATTTATTACTGGGTCTTTCAGCTTCTTTTGAGGGTCCGCGATATATGCACCTACTCATGGGATGATGGAGGCATCTCTCCATGTGTTTGCTCTTCTGTCAAGGGAAATTGGACGTGTCCTGTCTACCCTTGTTCAGGCACGCTGTATGGTTTGGCTGGCTCAGTCTCCTCTAACTGAAGCATGTAGAAGGACTCTGATTGGCTTCCCTGTGGTTCCTGGGGAACTGTTTGGCTTTGCTGCACTTGCAGCCTTGGAGTGGTTGGCCCAGGCTTGGTGTAGCAGGCAGCAGTTGGCCAGCCTTCATTGCAGACCATTGCAGTGTCCTGCTGGGAGTGCCTCTGCGTCTTTACAATGCAGTTATCCTGCCCAGACTACACCCTGCTTGGGGCAGCCATGGCTTACTGCAGGGCCTGCTGCAAGACCTGCCCTTGGCCAGTGGGATCTACCCAGAGGTCGGGTTTATGTCGTTTCTTAACCCAGGCAGCTCACTCGGCAACCTTCCTGCCCCCTTAAGGGCAGGAAGATTAGAGATTACATCACCGGGCCGGTGGTGGGAGACTTTAGCCCGAATCGACCTCTTTTCCTGGGTTTTGTCGCCTGAAAGGACAGGTCCATTTCACATGAAATGCTAAAGAAATCTAGCTGGAAGTAGCTTTGGTTTTCCTGCGTCACAGTCACGGATCGCTGTATCCCATTGTACATAGAGCCCGCTGAACTGGGTGAGACGGGAAAATCCGGAGCTGAATGCTGTTTGGAATTTCCCCCCTTTGTAAGGACCTCGATACCAATCACGGCCAATTTACTTGCAGTTGTTTGTGATTCATATATGAATGGTTTATCACTCAGGCCAGATCCACCCTCTTTTGGTAATAGTTTGAATAAACAGAGATAATTAGTTCTTGATTGATAATTAATAGCTCTGCTGATAACCTAGCCTAGGCCACTAAAGTGGTGGGGCAGTATCTGAGGTAGTCATGGAATCTGAACCGGGTTTAGACTGCTTTGATCCAGTT
>NW_015151937.1:0-4052 GCF_000732505.1 Cyprinodon variegatus | reverse complement strand
TATAGAGATAGCTCAGCATAACCTGAGCTATCTCTGTAGTTCTGCTGCTATAGGCTTAGACTGCTGGAGGACATAGGGACCCCATTTCATCATTCTGCTTCATTCTATCTCTATTCTCCCACTCTGCAGAATCTGTTAGTTCAATCTCTAACGTTCTGCTCTCTCTGCTTTTTCTCATAGTAGCTTCATCAGGTCTGTTCCTGTTTGGCTGTTTGCCCCCGACCCCCCACCCGCCCGGAGGGCTATAGCTAGCTTCCACTGATAACAAGTGACAAGATCCCTTTAAGTTAGAATAACAATAAAGTTGTTCATTCAGAAGCTGATGATCAAAAGTTCATATTTTATTATATCCTTATGGAGTGACATAGATCAGTCAGATGCTGGTTTTCTACCTGGTAGCAGAGGGTCCAGGTCCTTTGCTGAAGTCTAGAGGGTGTCCTTTGGACCTATCAATCCTCACAGAGGAACGTTCTGCTCCATCCTCCTTCACATCGATATACTCCATCTTCTGCTCTTCAATCAATCTGAGAGAGAAAAGAACCAGTGCTTCAGGTCCAGTCGGTGTGTAGAGAACCAGATAAACATATTTACGGCTACTACAACCAGCCTTGACTTGTCTTCTCCTTCTTTACATCAGACACTCTGATGTTGGGAGTAAAGGCCTACTGGCTAGAACAGAGTTTGAGTTCCTGTACTTGGTTCATCCTACAGCCGAACCCTCTGAGTCCATGAGCAAGACCTTTAGCCCTAGTGTTTGAAATCTCTTCTATTAAATCCATTTCTATAGCTCCAATTCACATCATGTCATCTCAGGTCACTTTATAGAGACAATTCAACCAGTTCATCCAGTAAGACTGGTTCAAGGTTTTCTATCTAAGGGAAACCAGCTGATTGCATCGGCCATCTGCTGAGGCCGACTGGGGTTTGTATTTCATTGTAATGCATGTTTGCAACGACCAATACAGTTGATAATCTTTATGTCTGTTGGGAGATTTGTAGGTGCTTAAAGGAAATTAGAGTTAAAACTGTGTCTGAAATCAGAGGAAAGTCAGATGTAATCCAAGTAGTGACTTGTGCTGGTTCTGAACACAGGAGCCTGCTGACCTGCTGCGATAAGCTCCAGTGAGAAACTTTAAGTTAAAGAAGCAGTTCTGGAACATTTCAGACTCAGACTTCCTTTGGAGGAAGATGAAGTCCAAGTCTGAACCAAGCAGAGACTAGACCATTAAGAAGAACCAGTTAAAACTTGTCTAATTTTGACATTTGTTTAAATATCTCCATCACCTGAGGAGCAGGTGAGCAGCAGCTTCCATTGAATATACTGATTCAGTATAATATAATATATTATAATATAATCAAATATAAACAAAAAAAATCTGGTGATACTGCTCTGCATCTAAGTTCTCCAATATAAGCAAGTTAATAGAAACACTGAACTAATTTCTCATATTTCATTTGGACAAATACTGGATGACGATAATTCTGAACATATCCAAGCTGATGCGGACTAGAATTGATAACAATGCAGGCGCCGTGGGTTTTTGGGCATTGCCCGGCCCTACTGCTGGGTGGGTCCGGGATGGGTCCGGGGGTCTGGGATCCCTGGGGCGTGTTGCCCTCGGGCGCGGGTCCCGGTGGGGTTCGGAGGCTCGGGTTCTGTGGGTGGTGCTGCTTTAGGTCTGGGCCGGTATGCGCCCGGCTGTCTACTCCTGCTGCCGCAGCCTCTGGTGTGCCAGGGTGCCTCGGGGCCTGTTGGGCTGGGGGGGCATGGACATTAACAGCTATGGCAGATGCTTACCCCCTCACGGGTTTGCACTCTGTAAGTGAGGGAAGGGGAGGGAGAGGGGCAGTAGGAATGATCTCGGCCTGGATGTCTTTTGTCGCTTGTGTGGTGAGTAGTTTGAATGTTATTGTAGGGGAGGGATTAGATATCCGGAGGGGGGGGGGGGGGGGGTGATAGAGGGAGAGGATTTCAGAAGGGCTTCGGGTCTGGCTCCCTGTCTTGGTCCTGGGCCGTGCTGTCCCCTGGTGGGGCGTCGTCCGGGATGGGGGCTCTGCGTGTTGCGCGTGGGCTGGCCGGCCGGAATTATTATCATCATTCCTTTTTTTCTATTCTTATTTTATTTTTTTCTATTTATTTATTCATTAATTTATTGTTTTTTTTTGTTTTGTTTTTTTTGATGGACAGGATGGGGGGAGGGTGGTGGTGTTGGTTCTGTGCCCGGCTGGCCGGTGGGTCCTGCTGCCGGTCCCTGGCCCTTGGGCTATGGTGGTGAGACTGGTGGGGCCCCCCTCTCTGGAGGGTCTCTCGGGGAACAGGGGTGCCTATTGGAGTCAGCGAGGGAGCTGGCTCCCTGGGAGTGCAGCTAGCACCCCAGTCCTTTGCTCCCCATCCCCGAAATCCTCCCTCTGCCTGCTCCTTCACACTGCCACATATGTAGATTTTTGTGGAGGGGGTCGTTACCAGAGGGCCCCACCTTCTGACGATGTCCCCCACCCGAATTTTATTTTGCATTTTAGACATATCCATCTACATCATTTTCACAACACACATCTATGTAGGGTATTTTGTAGGGTGGGGGTCAAGGCCACCTGGGGGGGGGCTTATTTTATGGGCCTCACCACGGTCGGCCTCTTCAATCCCCTCTCGCATCTAGACATTGAAGGTCCAGGGTTGTCAAAGGGGGGGGGTGCGCTGGCACCGTCTATCCCCCGGAGGGGGGGTGGACTGTGCCGGACATCCCCTCTTGGTACTCCCAGTTTTAATTACATCTGAGAGCAACACGCATCAACACCACATCTGAGCGGCCGCAGGGAGGATCGGGGTCTTCTCACACCCCTGTTCTCCTGCTGCCTCCCGGAGTCTGGGGCCAGGAGGAAGAGTGAGCCACCGGTGGCTGGGGCTGTTACTTCTGCTCTCCCCAAAGAAGGTTGGAAAGAGGGGCATGAAGTGCCTGGTTAAAGTAGGTTTTTTTTTTTTTTTCTTTGGGGGTGGCGGTTCTGAGTTGGGTGGCCTGCGTGGGATGGGTGGGCCCCGGTCCCGGGGGGGGCTCTTGCTGGGGGTGGTCCGGTCCGTGTGCGGGGTGGGTGGCCGGGCTCGAAGTGGCGGGGTCGCCGCTCCCCTCCGCCCCATCCGGATTTTAGGTTCACTTATTGGGTCATCCGATAGTCCTGGGACAAGCCACTGGTGCCGCCGGGTCTTTGGTCCTGGAATTATTGGATTCGAGTGTTATGTGTGAATGTGTGTCCGCGTTTTTATTTTATTTATTTAATTATTTTTATTATTTATTTAGTTATTTATTTTTCATTTATTTATTTTTTCTTTCCCTGTGGTGCGAGTGGGGGCACTAGGGAGGGATGGCATAATTGAGATTGTGAGTGTGTTTTTTTTTTTTTCTCCTCTCCCAGGTTGGGGTCCCAACTGCACCCCCTCCCAAATACATCTCAAGTCTCCGCTAACTGCGGAGCCCATTCCCCCCGTCCTGCTCTTCCTCCGCTGGCTGGTGTCGGGGCTCGCCAATGCACTGGTGGGGCTTGGGGTCTGGGGGTGGATGCCCGGGTGGCTGCCGGCTCGTTCCTGGCAGCCTCTCCGCTGCCCCGGCCGGCCGGGGCCTTGCTGGGGCTCCTGTCTGGGGGTCGGGCGCCCCTGGGGCCTCGGATCCCTGGGGCCCAGGACTAGATTTGCTTCGGGGTGGGGCCGGGTGTTGTTCTGAGATTGTCGGTGCCGGTGCCGGTGCCAGTGCCTTCGCTTCGATGCTGGTCTTGTGGTGCCGGTTCCGGGGGGAGGGGAGCTGCACGGCATGGTGAGGTGCGGGTCTTGGGTTTTGTTTTGGGCTCTTGTTTTTACGCTTGCATTTCTCTTCTTGCTTAGGGGAATTTTTTATTTTTTATTTATTTATTTTTTATTTATGTATATATATATGTACACTCACCGGCCACTTTATTAGGTACACCTGTCGAACTGCTCGTTAACACTTAATTTCTAAGCAGCCAATCACATGGCGGCAACTCAGTGCATTTAGGCATGTAGACATGGTCAAGACAATCTCCTG
>NW_015151936.1:143716-145786 GCF_000732505.1 Cyprinodon variegatus | reverse complement strand
GACAAACGCGGACAAGCGCGGGTTGCAAATTGTCGGAAACTGACGAAAATCAGGGAGATCTGCCGGAGTTTACAGGGGTTTACGGGGACGAAAATCTCACTTTTCATGCAGTGGTGGTTAGTGCCAAATATCTCACATTTGGAAACGTCAGACCAAACACAAATTTCCACTGGACTAATGTCCATTCCGCGTGTTCTTTAGCCCAAGTGAGTCTCTTCTGTTTTTTGCCTGTCTTTAGCAGTGGTTTCTTGGCAGCTATTTTACCATGAAGGCCTGATTCACACTCCTGTTAACAGTTGTTCTAGAGATGTGTCTGCTGCTAGAACTCTGTGTGGCATTGACCTGGTCTCTAATCTGAGCTGCTGTTTACCTGTGATTTCGATGAACTTATCCTCTGCAGCAGAAGTGACTCTTGGTCTTCCTCTTCTGTGGCGGTCCTCATGTGAGCTAGTTTCTTTGTAGCACTTAATGGTTTTTGGGCTGCACTTTTGGACACTTTCAAAGTTTTGCCAATTTTTCAGACTGACTAACCTTCATTTCTTTAAGTAGTGATGGCCACTTGTTCTTTAATTAGCTGTTTTTTTTCTTGCCATAATACAAATTCTAATAGTCTATTCAGTAGGCCTATCAGCTGTGTATCCACCTGACTTCTGCACAACACGACTGATGGTGCCAATCCCATTTATAAGGCAAGAAATCCCACTTGTTAAACCTAACAGGGGACACCTGTGAAGTCAAAACAATTTCAGGTGACTACCCCTTGAAGCTCATCAAGATAATGCCTAGAGTGTGCGAAGAAGTAATCAAAGGGAATGGGTGGTTGTTGGAGAAGATTTACAAGCAAGTTTGGTTGTGGCCGTTGTCTCAGAAGCATCGTGCTAATCAGTTAGCAACTTAGTGCTAGTAGGTTCCCAATGGGAAATTACATTGGGACCAAGTAGCACTTAGCAACAACACTGTCATGGAATGCTATGGACAGAGGAAACGTGCAAGAGGAGGAGAGTTTTGTGTCAGAGGTCGTGGATGAGTCTCCTCTGTCATACAATTTTTATTTTGAGGAGGAAAGCTGGGACTAGGTTGTTGTGGAGGAGGAATGCCTCTTAATGCTGGCAGTTCTGTTAGCTCTACGCCTGCTGAAGACACAGACGTCCATCCCCGTGAACACTGGAACCTAACTCAATGGTAAATGCATAATGATTGTTATTTCTTATTTCAACCGATGCTTATATTAGCTGCGACATATGAATCAAGATGCTATTACCTAAAAGATTTGATTGACAGATGTTCATTGATATAGGATTGGCCCAGTTTAGGTGTACAAGCTGGCATGATATAATGAGAAAAAAATAAAACACAGATTTTAAGACATGATTTTTTGTAAAATAGAAATTTCCTCACTTTTGGGACAATATAGTCTGTTAAAGAGTACATTTTTATACATGTTTAAGCCAGAATAATTTGAAATTTAAATAGGACTTCCCTATGACTTTAAATTTCACTTCACTCTAAACATCTATGTGTCATGATTTTATCTAAGGCTCGGACCCACATGCAGTGAAGCCAAACAGAGAGACACAGAGTAAAAGTTCAATAGGTTTTATTGAAGGGTATTTTGAGTTCAGTGCAGAGTTCCTCCGAACTCGGCTCGGCCGAGAACTGAAAGACGAGGGGAAGACAGACTGTTAGATTCAGGCTCAGTGGGAAATTGGAGTTGTTAATCTTGAAGGTGAGGTATTGTTGCCACTCACGTTTCCAGAGAAGAAGACACGTAGACTCCAGTCTGTGTGTTGGTCTTCCAGAGTTTGTTTGATTCGGAGGAGGGCGGAACAGGGTTTAACCAGAACTCAGACGGAGTGGAATGATGCAGCCGCTGGTTGCAACTCAAAGAATAAAAGTAAAGAATAAACTAATAAATTAAAATAAATGTATAATAAAATAAAATAAAAAGTAAATTACTTTAAAAACCCAATATAAACTTTGTACAAAATATAAAGTAGCTATAGTAAGTGTAGTGAAATTATTGGGGTCCTATTAGGGGCAGGGGCGATAATTCAATAACGATATATATCA
>NW_015151936.1:138604-141340 GCF_000732505.1 Cyprinodon variegatus | reverse complement strand
CCGGATTAGTTGGAGACATACACTAGGCTATATTAGCCCCACCAAAAATATTTTTCATCAGCCGCCACTGCACTGAAGCTGTCCTTATAAAAACCCCAAAATATGAATGGTTGTACATTAGCATGTGTAAAAAAGATGTATGAATAAATATTGTATTTTTAAGGTATAAGGTGTTTTGAGGTTGGCTGTGCCTATATGCCCTGTGAAAGAATAGTATGAAACCGTACAGCTTCTCTCGGTGGCTAAGGATGTCATGAGGTCCTTGTGCTAATGAATAGGCATGAGGAAGCGCACTGCTCCCTCTTCCTTGATCCTTTCTAACTTCCAGCACTATTTGGTTGTACTCATTAAGGAGACCACTGATGCAGTTCCACAGCTGCTGAAGTGTCCTTACCAATTTGAGGTTTCCTAAAAGAATCATTTTTGAAATGTGCTAAAACAAGCGTAATGTAAATATATAACATTACATCACAAAGTTGGCTGAATATTTGCATGACATTTGGATGAAAACACAGCTAGAGAAGGCAGTTCAGACTTGAACATTTACTGTCTCAATGATCAAAATGAGCACTAGTTACATAGAATATTGGAGGATTATTTTCTCTCACTACTGTCACATTACGGTAGAGGGCAAACTTTAAACACAAGGGCAAATCAATAAATTAGTTAAAAATGATTTATACTTCTCTAAACAAGAATTAATTCAATACAACAAATAGTTCTCACTATAAAAAGTGGTTCACACCCTTAATGTTAAAACATTTTCTTATGCTGGTCTGAATGTGGCTTTTAAATAACAGCCTTCCAAGTCTGTGTTTATTTAAGGGCTTAAATAAGAACCCTATTTCTTCTCAGTCTCTTAAATATCCTTCACCTCACTTCAAAAAGCTTCTTTAGGCCTAACTATAGAAATATTGTCTCATGGAAAAGTCAGATCATGAGCTGTGCCTTTAGGATACAATTATCCCTGCAGATCATTATTAACACTGTGTCTAAACATGTTACACTAACAGGACTATTTCACTAAATCATCATACTGCTTAATTTAACAAAGGATTGGAATAGATATTCCATAAATTTCCAACATTGCTGTGTATAACTGATGAGGTTCATATGACCCAGAAGCCTGGCCAGCTTGACAGAAAGCATGTTTTGTGGGCCTGACCTGACAGGATCTGGACTGCAACATTTGGGAGGTACAGAGGCCTTTGGTGTATCTGGCAGGAAGACATCTGAACTGTAGACTCTTGAAAACAATGAAATGGGGAGTGGTAATTTCCTGTCACTTGACAGGGGAGTGGATCTGAATCTTGGCCACATTTTCTTCTTGCCATCTGTAATAAATGGGATACAGGAATCGAACTAAACTGCTGCCTGTTTTATCTGGAATGACCTAACAAACTTGCTTGGGTTTAATGAATTTTATATGCCATTTTGACTGCTTACCATCGGATTTCATAGACTTAATCTATTAACAAATTACAGTGCTTGGGTTCCTACTATAAATGTGAGGGCAAAGCTAAAGGGCTGGGCAATAGGACAATACATATTGTATGGACAATAAAAAAGGGTATATAGTGCCAATTCTATTCTATCGTATCTAACACTATTTTATCTCATACTCAAGCAAATATTTACCAAAGTAGACTACGACAAACATATTAGTGCTGTCACGTAACCTACATTCAGCTTATAAGTGATAAGCAAGCTATTTTTTTTTATCAACAAAGAAGCGCCGTCTTGTGGTTTTGAAACATGCCATTTTACCGCTTTTGACTAAAACACGGGTTTGCAACAGTCTTTACACTGCTTAACTCATAAGAGCTGAGAGATGGAGATGCAGGAGGCTGAAGTATTAAACCCTTGGTCACAGCAAACGGCGACAGCTAAGCAAACAACTTTTACCAAAAAGATTTAAGAAGTCCGACACGCAGCAGGCAACGGCTATTTGAAAACTGTGCTATAAGATTGTTCCCTCCACAGACAGCAACATGACAAACCTCTTCAATCACCTAAAGAAGAAACAAAAATTATAATACATAAGGATTCAAAAAGTGCGAGGTAAAGTAAGTTTTGGAACTAGTGGGAGAAAGTTGCAAAAATAAAAGACAATATCCAGCCAAAGATAACCGAGTCATGATCACGATGCACTCCGCTTGAGAAAACTTCTCTGCGCCATAAACAAATCACAGTTGCCATTGCGCATTAAACAAGTAAAGGCATGGTTCCCGTGTATGAAGTTGAGAAGGAGGGCTTCTGAGAGCTTTTGAAAGTCCTTGACCCGAGGTAGGTTATACCCAGTCACAAGCACTTCAACCAATTGGAGCTGTTCCGCTTATATGACGCATGCTGGGCCAAAGTAGAGAAGGAGGTTTGCAGCATGGTGCATTATGCCTGAACAACAGACTTGTGGACAAGCAGGGTGACCCAGCCATATGACTGTAACCATCCATTTTGTCGGCAAAGACAGAACCCCCTGCGCTCACTGTTTACAGACAGCCTACTTTCCAGATGATATATGTATGTATGTATGTGTGTGTGTATGTATATACACATACACATATATATACATATGTATATATGTGTATACGTATACATATATATACACACATATGTATATATTAGGGATGGAGCGGTTTATGAAAACCGTCCAAACCGTTTCGTTCGATTCACGTGTGTTGTGTTCGATTCATGCGAACATACATATATACATACATACATACACATATACATATA
>NW_015151936.1:136306-137301 GCF_000732505.1 Cyprinodon variegatus | reverse complement strand
AAAGGTGTTATATATATATATATATATATATATATATATATATATATATAAACTAAAATGCTCGGATCTTTCTTTCTGTCATTTTGTGTGCGTGTGTGGCATCTGCAATGCTTTCGTTAAATATTCAAATACGTAAATAAGATGGACTGTAAACTAGCAGACACATTAGGATTTTTGCCATTTTAATTTTTTATTTAATTTTAAAAACGAAAGAAATGGAAATGGGGTTTTTTGTCACGATCTTGGCGCTGATGGTTTGGTTTTTTCCTTTGCTCCTTGCTCCCCTGTCTAATTGGTTCTGCGGCTGATTATCGCTGATCATTTTCACCTGGTTCTTCTACTATTTAAGTTGTGTGTTTGCCTTTCATCAGCGCCAGGTTATTTGTGTGTTTTGGTGAGACGTTTCCTAGCTTTCTTTAGTCTGTCTGCTTCACTGATTATGACCAGTTTTCTGTCCTGTGGATCTCGAGTTTTGCCTTCCCCCTGTCTGCTCTGTTTGTTGCATCTGATCCTGGATTCTACTGGCTTCTGAACCTGGAACTGTCTTCTGACTTCGGCCTTGGATTTCCCTTCTGCACTCTGTTGCTGCTCAACGTCTGCTGCCTAAGCTCCGCGAACGGACTGAACTTTGAATCAGGTAAGTGACTAGCTCCAAGTCGATTCAGCTCCACATCCAGTCTCTGACCTGTATTCTCCTATCCCTGCAGAGATCCGCCCCGCAGCAGACGAGCAGTCCCGCGCACCTGTTTTGATTAATAAACGCTTTGAACTATCCCACTGCCTGTCTCGCCTTGAATTCTGGGTCCAATATTCTGAGATCATTACAGAATAACCTGGCCAAAACATGGACACATCGGCAGACGGGCAGTGGCGAAATGATGTGAATCAAAGCATTTCCCGGCTAGAATCAGGCATGCAGGAGATCCTTGATTTTGCGTAATCAGGCTGCTCCAGCTATATATCATATATATATATACACGTGTATATATATATAT
>NW_015151936.1:128490-131665 GCF_000732505.1 Cyprinodon variegatus | reverse complement strand
CCCCGTTTCAGTCAAGTGGCAGTGATGACGGCGGCGGCGGCGGATGACGCATTAATCGCGCGACACAACTAATCGATAATGAAATTCGTTGCCAACGCTTTTAAAAGTCAATTTTTATCGATTTTATCGATTCGTTGTTGCAGCCCTAATATATATATATATATATATTTTAGGGATGGAATGGTTTATGAACACCGTCCGAACCGTTCTGTTCGACTGTCTCGGTTCGATTCGCGTGTGTTGCGTTCGGTTCATTTGCAGCTCCTTTTTCTCATAGGCGAAGCGTGTACACTCCAGAGCAGAAGGTGGCGGTACTGTGACCAAAGCCAACCACCAGTAGTAAACAAGAGGAAGAAGCGAAGCAGCATAGCCGGGTGTAGCAGAAAAAAATCAGTTGTTGTGGAGTTTTGTGTGGGTATGGTGAGTAGGAAAGAACAGGAGTTGGAAGACGTGCCAGCAGCACTTTAAAGGTCTGCTGTATGGGACCACTTTGCATTTAGAGTGACCTAAGATGACGGTGGAAAGAAAGTTGTGGATAAAAACAGTGTGCAAGCATTTTGCAACACGTTTTGTTTATGCTAACAGCAACACAACCAACATGTAGGGTGGCCAGATGTCCGGCTCTAGGGCGGACAGTCCGGATTTTCATTGCACTGTCCGGCGTCGCATCTAGCCGGACAAGTATTTGTCCTCCTTTACCCCCAGATTCCACATACTCTGTCAGCGCTCTGCTCCGCTCACATACGTCGTGCGGAGTACTTGTCTGCCATCAATGAGAGCTGTTCCACATCCTCCGCTACTCCTCCGCACGTCTCTGTCCACGTACGTCTTCTCCGTCCTTCACCGTCAAAATACAGAACTGAGCTCTTCTTTGCTCCGCTCCGGTCCGTCCAGATCAAGACCCGCAATTGCAATTGCACCAAACAGGAAAAAGTATGTAAAGACTCGGTTTGTCAAATTTAATTATAGTAAAAACAGATCGGTAACTAGAAATTAGAGCATAGTTCGTATATATTCCCAAAAATTAAGAGCAATTAATTAAATAATTGGATGCAGACTATTTGTCCAGTGCCAGAAGACCCAAAGCCCAAGACACCCAAAGGGACCCCAAGAGCGAAGGTGCCAAGGAGGGGCCACCAAGGGAGGAGGAGAGACAGCCCTGAGGAAGTCCCTGAGGAAGTCCCCCAGCCACTCCAATGCCGGAGCCCCCGGGAGCCGTGGGGACGGGTCCGCGGGCTCCGCCGGCAGCCAGTGAATCTGGCCATGGGCCCCAGGGATCCGAGGACCCAGGTGCGCCCCACCCCCCGGCGGGAGCCCCAGCCAGGCATAAGGAATAAGCTAGTAGCCACCCAGGCATCCACCCCTAAACCCTGAGCTCCACCAGTGCACCCCAACTTGAAAAAAAAAAAAAGAAAAATACTCACTGTCTCAATCACGCCTTCCCACCCTAGTGCCCCACTCACACCACACAGACTCTGTCGAGATCAGCCAAAAAACAAAACGTGCACGCAGATTCACACATAAGACTCACATCCAATAATACCAGGACCAAAGACACTGGTGGTTGGTCCCAGGATTATTGGATGACCCAATAAGTGAACCTAAAATCCGGATGGGGGGGGGATTCCTGCTTCAGGCTCGGCTCCCCACCCCACACTTCCTCCCCTTCATTTGCTACACGCCCCTCCCTCCATCCTCCTTTGGGAAAAACAGAAGTGACAGCCCCAGCACCGGCAGTCCACCCAGGTCCCGCAGCAGCCCCCCGGCAAGACCACGGACCAGGCCGATTGCTCTTCGTCCAGGCCCCAGACTCCAGGTGGCAGCCGGAGAACAGGGGTGTGAGAAGACCCCGATCCTCCCTACGCGTGCTCGAATGTGGTGTTTTTGCGTATTGCTCTCAGGTGTATTTAAAACTGGGATTACCAAAAGGCATGTCCATCACAGTCCAACCCCCCTCCGGAAGACAGGCGGTGCCAGTGCACCCCGTCCAATCAACAACCCAGAAACATCAATGTCTAACTGCGGGAGGGGGTGGGGGAAGCTAATCGTGGTAAGGCCCATGAAATAACCCCCCCCGGTGCCCTTGACCCCCACCCGCCCTGACAATGCCCTACATAGATGTGTGTTGTGAAAATGTTGCAGATGGAAGGGTCTAAAATGCAAAATAAAATTGGGGTGGGGGACATCATCAGAGGGTGGGGCCCTCCAGTTACGACCCCCTCCCAAAAACCGCATCTGTGTGGCATTGTGATGAAGCAGGCAAAGGGAGGAATTCGGGGATGGGGAGCAAAGGACTGGGGTGCTTACTGCAGTCCCTGGGAGCCAGCTCCCCTGCTGACTCCAATAGGCACCCCTGTTCCTCAAGAGCCCCTCTGGAGAGGGGTGCCCCCACCAGTCGCACAACCATAGCCCGGGGGCAGTGGACCGGCAGCAGGACCCACAAGCCAGCCAGCCACCAGGACCGACATCGCCACGCCCCCCATTCTGTCCATCCAAAAAGAAAAAGCAAGAGAACCCTGGCCCGGCCAGCCCCCACATACTAAGCAGAACCCCCATCCCGGACGAAGCCCACACCAGGGGACGGCATTGACCAGGACCTGAGGCACCAGAGGTCCCGGCAGGGCTGGACAGCCAGGCGTAAACCGGCCCAGACCCCAAGCGGCATTCCCCAAAGAATCCGAACCCCAGACACCGGCACCCGCCAGAGGGCAAAGCGCCCCAGGGACCCCAGACCTTCTGGACCCACCCAGCAGCAGCACAGCTAGCAGGTCAGTAACCTATGTCTGCCACCACGGAACCCACTGAGAGCACCACAGGGAGCTGCTGTAGGACACCCCAAGCCCTGACCCGATGGAGGTAACAGACCCCAGGGTCAGACCTACAAGCCACCCCACCTCCGAACCAGCCCCCACGCCCCATAGGACGCCCCCCACTACACTAAGTGAGGGAGCCGATCAAGGAAACCCAGAGAGATCGGTCTGATGGGGATGCAGATGCTGTCTCAAGATTAGGGCTGGGTATTGTTCAAAAATTTTCGGTTCCGGTACCAATACCAATACCGATACCTTAACTTCGATACCGGTTCCTGAACGATACTTTTTTCGATACCAGTTTTATAATATCAATTCGAAGAAAAAGAAAATTACACAACATAAAAAGTACATATCTTGAGTTT
>NW_015151936.1:125920-127832 GCF_000732505.1 Cyprinodon variegatus | reverse complement strand
AAAAAGGAAGCAGCAGACGTGATTTTGCTGCTCCTGCTGCGTCCAGTTTAAAAGCAGCATGATTCACTCCGCTCTGGCTTTGCACTGCCCACAGGCTGCTGAGAGGAGGATGGTCGCGCTGGCTGCGGTCCGCTCTTCTTGCAGTCCAACACCGAGCAACTTTCTGCTCTAAATTATTTCCGTGCACGATGTATTGCATTGCCCACTATTGGCATCAGTGTTAATAAAGTGAAGCCGGACTTTTGACCTGGGGGGCATTTTAAAGGGGTTCCACAACGCTCGCAACCAGTTCACAACAGATACACATGAACCCTGGCTGTAGGCCTGACCACCTGTGTATTTTTCCTGGATGACGCAATCAGGTTAAGTGTTACAGCCAATCACCAAAACTTGGTACAGAAAGACGAGGCATGTTTCGATACTCGGTAGAACCGAAGCATTTCGGTCAGTACCATAAAAGAACCGAAGTTCGGTACCCAGTCCTACTCAAGATTAATATGATCCAACAACAGAGCTCTATGCTGATTGATGCTGATTCATGAGTATAGTTTTCTTTGCGATACATAACGAAGTAAAAGCCAAGCAAACAGATTTCTTTTGCAGAGAGCTTCCCTCAAAGTCACCCAGCAAGCAAACTGAAGGGGAAAGTGAGATTTTACAACCCAGGCACAGTGATAAGTCCTTCCATACCTGTACCCAGAACCTCTGAACCGGCGTATATAACCATAATGCGTGAATATAATTATCAAGATGATTGCCTATGCACTGTGGACAGATATTAGATAATAAAAACCCATCTTGAACAATCTTTGACCTGTATAGTGCACACTGTGGAGGATTTTGTATTGTATTAGTTGTAAATTGGGGTTTCTAGTCAAGTTAAAAGTTCTCACACATATCTGAGCCCAGATGTTTTGTTCAAAGCTGACTGATAAATTCTCCTCCAATTTTTATAATAGGAAGAGAAATTGTATTATCCAGTTTAGTCAGTGTCCTGTATAATTTAGACATTAGTTTGGAGGGGTTTAACTCTAGGAACTCTGATATATTAGTTGGAAATTGTAAACCTCCATCAAAATGTTTAAATGTGTCTATTAGGGCTGCAACAACGAATCGATAAAATCGATAAAAATCGACTTTTAAAAGCGTTGGCAACGAATTTCATCATCGATTAGTTGTCATCCGCCGCCGCCGTCATCACATCCACTTGACTGAAACAGGGGAAGAAAAAAAAAATACGGCAGAGCGAGTCAGCCCTGCAGGTGCAGTGTTGCCAACTCAGCGACTTTTCAGACCCCTCCAGCGACTATTTTCAATCTGGCGACTTTTTACGGTGTCACTGGCGGCTTTTGGAGACTCTTACGTGAAAGCATGTATCATTCCTACTCTGACATGGGGCGCCTCCCCCGGCTCCCGCAGGAGTCCCTCTCAGCGCTGCAGTCAGAGCAGCAGGATGTCAGCGTCCAGACTGCAAATGAAGCGCGCATGCACCAGGATTGACGGTGCAAATTGATCACAATAATTAAAATAGCCTGCGCTTTGTACAGTGAAAAAAGTCGTAACATGCAACTTTTGTAAAAACAAATTAACATAGCACGGAACCACCATGTTTGTTTCGTTTTAAAGTGGGGAAACGTAACGTTAGTTTCTCAAGTAGCTCATCTGATGCTTTCCTTACCGTGTTAATAGGTTACAGACAGTGATAAGGTTGGCTACTTATTTTACTTTTAATTTCATTTGAATTAGCTTAAGCAGCGTTTGTATTTTCTTTATAAATAAATTAACTTGCAAATTATGAGGGCAAGGCTTTTAAAGTTTAAATATTCTGGCAAAAATAAAGTAAAGATCCTGCAATTTATGGAAGTGAAGCAGAATAAAATCCAGCAAGATCAGTAATATGTCAATTAATTAT
>NW_015151936.1:123464-125197 GCF_000732505.1 Cyprinodon variegatus | reverse complement strand
TCGATTAATCGAAAAAATAATCGGCCGATTTTTAAAATAATCGTTAGTTGCAGCCCTAGTGTCTATAATTATAGCTTTAATTTGTTCAAATTCTAAGCATTTATTTTTGTTAATGTTTCAAATTTAATCTAGCAAATTTAATAAACTCTGTTCCTTCAAATAAATGATCCAGATATGTAATACCTTTATTCTTCCAATACGGAAAGTTTGTCATATTATTGTTTTGTAGAATGTCCGGGTTATTCTAGATGAGTGTACGACTGCAGAGGATAAGTGATGACTTCGTCATTTCAGGAAATTCCCACCATGCTGTCAGGGAAGAGCTGATGTTAAAAGTTTTTAAACTTGCCGCTTGATATTAGAGTTAATAAACAGCAAACCTGAAATTATGATATTACTGCATATTTCCTGTTCTGTGTCTATCGAGGGCTCATCTAAGGGTTTCATACATTTAGAGATGTATTGTAGTTTATTTGCTAAGTAGCAGTTTTGGAAGTTAGGTAAATCTAGTCCCCCTCTGTCTTTAGTTTTCTGTATTGTCCTTAAGCTGATACGAGGGGGTTTATCCTTCCAAAGAAATTAGCTGATGGAAGCATCTAGAGATTTACACAAGTTGGATGATGGTTTATTGAGGATCATTGGAAATAAGTAGTTAATTCTAGGTAAGATCATCATGATCATTGAAAATAAGTAGACATTTGAAATTAAATTCTGTTTTTGTGTGGGAGAAGAACGTACGTTGGGGGGAAATGCACACCGGGGGAAGCAAATCTGGGCGACACAATCCCTCCCGCTCCATCATTTCCGCTCACCCTCCCCCATCAAAACTTTGAAAAAATGGTGAAGCGGCTCTCCACAGATCCGCTTTCGGCGAAAAAGTTGAGAAACACAACGCTAAGCCCTTAGTACAGAGCCGAGCTTCAGCAAATACAAAACTCTTCTCACAGACAAGAGAGAGACACTCACTGAACTCAATACAAAGGGGCTGGCAATGATGCATTTCAATGGTGATGTTTCTGATAGGTGTACAGAAGTAGTTGCTGTATTTTGCCTTGTTTTTTATGCACTTTAATGTACTGTATAGAAAATATGATTCTTTATGAAATACTTTATAATTCTGAAATTGAGAGGTCCTATTTTATTTTTTTACCGTATTTTCACGACCATAAGGCGCACCGTACTAAAAGGCGCAGTCTCGGTTATGTGTGCCATTTCTGTATTTAACACACACATAAGGCGCACCGGACTATAGGGCGCGTTTTACAGGTACAATTTCCTCTACTAAGTTTAAATACCTCTACTAGGCCTGTCCCGATCCGATCCACGTATCGGATCGGACGCCGATATTGGCAAAAAAATGCGTATCGGCAAAGAATGTAAAAATGCCAATCCAGTTTAAAAAAAAAAAATGCGGTCCGTATTTTCCAGTTTCGTCCTTTGAAACGATCCATTCCACTATTTTGCGCCAGTGTTCCTCGAACCCGGTCCGCATTTTCCAAAACACCTTCAACACACCCACAGGTCTTTTTGGGTCTGTCTCCCGGCCTAACCATTAAAACAGGTGAATTGGAAGATAGCGGGGAAAATGTCAGCCGTGTGGGATTATTTTATCCTGCACGATGTGTAGATGGAGACTAGGTGTGGAGGAGATTGGGGAGTATAAGGCATTTTTGTGTACTGGTTTTTTTTAAGCAGTGTCTTTTTTCAAGAGTAGAGTCCTGATTCTAAGTTAA
>NW_015151936.1:116781-121859 GCF_000732505.1 Cyprinodon variegatus | reverse complement strand
GTTTTCAGGTGGACTTTCTCACTTAAAAACATATTTAAACTACTTTATTCTCACTGATCACAGCAAACTATTTAGATGAAAAACACCTGCCAGCCGCCGCGGTGAACCCGGAGGAGACCCGGCCCAGAGGCTGCTGTTGAATTAAGTTTTCATGTAGAAAAACAGAGCGGGAGCAAAACTGAGTATGACTGTGCTTTATTCATGTATTTATTACAAAGTATTAATCAAACCTGGGAGCTGGCCGTGAGACAGACACATCGCAGATGACAGAGCGCTGTGATCATTCCTAAATTAACTTAAAATCCTGAAACCTGCCGACGGAATATGTTCGCTTTTATTACCGGTATTCTGGTGCCTGCAGTTTAAATTATTTAAATGAAAAACACTTGCCAGCCGCCGCTGTGAAACCGGAGGCTACCCGGCCCAGAGGCTGCTGTTGAATTAAGTTTTCAGGTAGAAAAATAGAGCGGGAGCAAAACTGAGTATGATTGTGCTTTATTCAGGTATTTATTACAAAGTATTAATCAAACCCATCAAAGTCATCATCCTCTGTTTCTGAATTAAACAGCTGCGCTAAATCAGACATGCCAATTTCCCCTTCTTTGCTGTCAGAGTCACTTTCCATGCCAGGCGGCTCCTCAGAAATAATGCCGGCTAGTGCGAAAGCTCGAACAACAGTGCCAGCAGACACGTTAGCCAAGGCATCTACAATCCATCCGCAAACGGTGGCGTAACTTGCCCGGCGCTGCCTTCCACTTTTCGTGAAACTGTGGTCTCCGTCGGTCATCCATCGCTCCCACGCCACTTGCAGCCTTACTTTGAACGGCCGGTTCACACCAATGTCGAGCGGTTGAAGTTCCTTTGTCAGACCTCCCGGAATAACAGCAAGCACAGAGTTTATTTGTTTCACCATGTTTTTTACATGGAATGTGAGATGGGCACGCATGGAGTCACAGATTAACAACGATGGTGATGCGTGGAAAAAAACACCTGTCTCCTTACATTCACCTCCCTCAGCCACGCTTTCATCATCTCCTCATCCATCCGGCCCTTTTCATTTGCCTTAATATCATATGTCATCACAGTGATGTGTCTGTCTCGCTGTAAGCTCCCAGATTAGCTTCTCTGATTGGTTAATGTGGCAAGTCCAACAGCAAAACTTCAATTTTTCCATCTCGAGCAGCAGCAGCGCGTTGGTGGCTGCTCAAAACGCGCTGCGGGACCTTTTGCTGCGTCTATACGCGCGTCAACCATTGACTTTGCATGTAAACTCGCTGCTTCTGCTGCGCCTGCTGCGTCCGGTTCACACCGATGTCAAGCGGTTGAATAACAGCGAGCACAGCATTCATTTGTTTCACCATGTTTTCACATCAGCTGTGAGATGGGCACGCATGGAGTCACAGATTAACAGCAATGGTGATGAGTGGAAAAAAAAACACCTGGTCTCCTTACATTCACCTCCCTCAGCCACTCTTTCATCATCTCCTCAATGAGGTGGTCTCAAAAGTCGCAGTTACAACACACCAAGGGCGCACCGCACCAAAGGGTGCACCGCACATTTTGAGGGAAAAAAAAGACGTTTAGGTGCGCCTTATATTCGTGAAAATACGGTACTTGAAAAACCTAATACAGCACTTTTATTTATGACCATTGGTTCATAACCATTAATATTTTGTTAGTACTTAAGAGTGCAGTGTTATGTTGCATCATGCAGTAAAAGTACTGAGTAAATGTGTTTTTTACTTCAATAAATTTAAGGCCATTCCTATTTTATTTGTGTATATTTTAATCATTAAAATTAAAAGCACATTCTTTTTACGACTGAAATAACAGTAAAGGGTAAAAGAAATTAATTCGCAAAAATTAAAACCGAAAAAGCGGAATTTGGGAAAAAATAAAACAGATTTTATAGGGCCCTAGAAATGCCATCAGTCTTAGCCCTACTACGGCTGCAATTCACAAGAACAGCAGACCGAGAACAGACAAAGTCTCTGGATGTTGATCTCGCCTCTCCCTCTTCACCGAAAATGCAGCAGATCAGACTTGTCCATTCTCGAGATTGACACCTGTCCCAGCATGCACCATGGCAACAGCAGCTTCCAGTGGAGTGCCCACAGAGCGCATAGTATTAAGTTAAAAGTTCCCTTTTCTATTGTTGTTGTTCTATAAAAGTATGTTTTAACATAATTTGAGATGACAACATTATACTTTAAGCTTCACTATATACTTAACTATTTACTGATTTAGTGGGTAATAAAAAAAAAATTCAGATGTTAAAAGGACGCCAGCAACCAGCTTTTAGACCTCAGCCTTTAACCGGATCCAGGGCTAACGTTAGCCCGTCTGCAGCAGCCCTGTTTCTGCATAGATGTGTGAATTACTGCTGGCTCTGATGCAGATTTTTCCATACTTTCCGCTGTTCTTGTCAAGAATATACTTGGTGAGGACACAAGTCCATACTCACGTTCTTGTGAATTGAGAAACGTCCTTGTGAATTGAGAAACTAGTTAACTGAAAAAAACCTGCTCCTGACCAGGTTAGCTCTGGGGAGAATGTCACTACAGTGCCTGAAACAGAGGTTGAGGAAACTCTCTTTTTGAAATGGAAAACTCAGTTTCTCTGAGTCTGCAAATTAAGAAACCTGTGAAAGTGAGTCAGATCCAATTGTATTTCAGATTTAAGATTGGACAAACATGGCAACTTGAGACAGATCTGTTTAACAGACAAGGGTAGATGTAATCTATCGTGAAACAAAAGCCGATCTTTCTGCCATGACTCCCAGATGTAAGCATGTGCTGCCATTTTTTTGCTGAAACTGTTGAAGTCAAACTGAGACCCAGTGGAGAATTATAAATATTTTTTAAACAAAAATCACTCAAAAATACAACAAGGAGCCACTAACTCATTAGATTATTCTGAAGGATACCATGTTAAGGGTAAAAAAAAGGTAAAAAAAAAAAAAAGTTAAACCAATTCATGGAGTGGTACAGTCCTGAAGATAAATCCATGATGTTTTTCATTCTGTTTATATTCTAAACTGAGTGGGATGGCAGTTGAAGGAAACAGTCATTGTTGGGAAATTGCTCCTCAGCAAATACCACCACATGTGGGAGCTGAATAACTGGTCGGATTGCTTTTGGAAATCACCGCCCTTTAACTCGCTCTTCCTGGACATCATGGATACCATCTAGCTTTGAAGTTTCCATAAACTCCCCAAGACTAATTGTTAGAACCACACATAATTAAAGAGGTTCTGCCTTTACTTTATCACTAAACTAATGTGCCACCCCTACTACTTACAGCCTTGTATGGTATAATATTTGTCTATCAGTCAGAACAAGGCCCAATACTCCCATATCCAACCAGTTCTTTAACACACAAGCACCACAGGCCATTTCAGACCATCATTTAGTATCAAATAGGGGTGTGCAAAATAATCGCCATGACCATGCATCGCGATTCTAATTCTTGTGCTCTACTGCATCGATTCTTGATGGCAAGAATCGATTCTTAATAAAAAAATTGAACAAATAAAATACATGAATGGTTGGCGCACATCAGCCAAATCAAGTGGAATACAACTTCCAGTCCAGCAGATCTCGCTGTGGATGTGTTGACGCCCGATGCTTTGTGTCACAAGCATGTCCGGCCTCGGGATACTGAGACAAGTCATTTGTGAACAAAACATGAAGTTGCCTGAGAAAATTCGCCCGGCTCCATCACATTTCAAGTCAGATGCTTGGATGCATTTTGGCTTTAAAAACAAAGAAGGTAAAAACGAAATTGATATGACGCACGTAATTTGCAAAAGGGGAAATGTCATACATTTAAATGTTTTCATTTCATTGGTTTAAAGGACCACTGAGGCCATGTAAACGGCACTGATTATCCTTATTTTGTTATTTTAGGTTTGATGAATCCTAAGATTTTTTTGTCAGTGTGTTCACACGAGTAATAGTAATATTTGTGTCCAGTATTTGTTTTCATGGCAACACCTCCAAAAGTAATTTCAATAAATACAGCTATGTATGAATTCAGTAGCTTTCAGTTATGTATCAATTGAAGAAACTGTCCAGATCACACACAGCCAGTCAGCCACTGGTAATGGCTATATCGTTTTCTTACAGTGTTCAGTGAAAATATCGCAATGCATCGTGATGCATCGCAATATTTCAAGTATCGTGATGCACTGTGATAGAATCGCATCGTGGCATGTGAATCGTGATTCGGATCGAATCATGACTTCTTTGCCTTTGATACTAGGGGTGGGTATTGGCAGTCTGCCAAAGGTGGAGTGGAGATCATCCAATATCTAAATACAAATGATGCTCCTGAAAAAGATCAGAAGGGATTACGATGTTTTCTCCCTCTAAAGATTTAGTTATTTTTATGAAGAAAGTCTGGGGCATTTAAGGCAAGGAAGCAAGCCTTTCAGTACACTCTTGATCTCTGAGCATTTGATGGCACAGCATCCAACAGTGTTATTTTAAAAAGGTAAACGAGGTTCTTGGACAGTGGATAATAGAATCTTAAGAAATTGCTATTAAAATATGTAAAGAAAGCAGCAAGACATTATCTGGGCTTGAAACACCTAAAATAGACACATGCTAACATCTTAACACAATAAAGTAATTGGTTTCTGAAAAGTTGTCCATTATCTTAGACTAAGCCAGAAAATCAGATCTCCTTTGAACAATACTGAGTGCAGAAAACTCTTACCAGTGTGTCTGCTTGAAAGCATTCAATTCCTGTAAAATTACATTAATGGATATATAAAGAGTTCTGCAGTGAAGTGGTGAACAAAGTCATGATGAAGAGGTATCTAGATCTTAGAATTTGTTTTTTTTTAAGTAGCAACAACCAAAAATACACAAAAACAGAGTTTGATTATTATTTTCCAAGTCTTTCTGCTTTCAGTGGAGGATATCAGTTGAACTAAAACCAAGCTTAACTAAATAATCTTATAACACATATCATGACGAAACACTACTTATTTGTTTGTGTTTTGTTTGTCTTATCTGTTTGTCTTATATGTTGTCTGTAGTGTCTGTGGATCCACTCTAACTATTGTATGTTGT
>NW_015151936.1:112040-113594 GCF_000732505.1 Cyprinodon variegatus | reverse complement strand
TTGCTTTGACTCTGACTGCTTTCCATTGTTGTAAGTAGGGGGGAACGAACCCTGCCCAGATCAGAACAGAGCAGAATGCTGTGCCATGATGACTGTTCTCTCTTTGCAAAGATAATTAATAAATGTGCCGACTGAGTGAAATCCATCAATCTCCATTTATTTAACTAGGATGAATAGTTGAATACTTTTTTCCCACAACAAGTGTTAACAGCTAACATCCGAGTGTTCTTCCCTATGTAACAGTACTCAAAGCAAGGAAGGTTGCTACATATATATAAAACTGTAACTGGAGCATGTAACAAAAGTATTTTCCCTCTGGGATTAGTATTTCTGATTCTGATATCACTGCTCCTAGATAGACATTCACTGGTTGGGCAAACAAAATGGTACATCTCTGCCTTAAGGTCTTCCTGTATTTAAACCCCTGCTACCTCACACGAGAAAAAAAATTGCTTTTAATAGACCAATGTGTATAAAATACATAAAAAAGGAAGAAGTCAGTGGGAGGAATGTTCGAGCTCTACTTTAGCTGGGTACAGTACTGCAGGCTAGGGCTTGTGTCACTGCTATATAGCCGGTTATTCCAAAGAAGTAAAAAAAAAAAACAATCATAGTAATTTTTTGCAATGACTATGACATGGATGACTGGGAATCTTCACCAGTATGGTGGGTTCTTTGTCTGCTAATGTAATCAGAAAGATACATCGCATTTCATCTCTTTTCTCATGCATCGCTTCAACTTGCATTCCTTTCCTTTCCCGTTCAGGTACAATTTACACAAAGCCTGAAAGACGAACTACGCTGCAGGCAACAGAGTTCTGTTTGTGAAAATGTTTCCCACCCAGTGAACCAGCACACTGAAAGATAACAGAAATATGCACAATTCAGCTCATGAGAAACAAGGAGACTAACCCCGAAATCCCACATCCTCCATCACCGCTCCGTCCCGCTGCTCTCCAGACCATCTGCGCAAAGCAAAGCCTACAGCTCCCGCTGTTCCTCCCGTCTCACTCCGCTCCGGCTTCCTCAGAGCTTGAGGAAAGCATGCACTATATTATTAAATTCAAAGCAGCAAAACATGCGGAAATTAACCAGGGTTTCCACGGATCATTAAAAATAATTAAAAGTCATAATTTTTTTTTTATTAAACCTTAATTGGCACTAAAATTAATTAAATATGTTTATCGTGGCATTTCAAAATCTCTATTAAAAAATATTTATAAAATCAATTCAGATATATTATATCGTGATTAATTTGCGTGGAACTGCCTACAGTTGATCATAAGGCCGTAAGTTTGGAAAGGAAGCTCGAGGCGTAGAAAAAGCTAGAATATACATATATATATAAATTACACTGCATGAAAAGTGTGATTTTCGTCACTATGCGGCACTGTATATTGTCGTGGAACTTCAGGTTAACGGCTGTTCAAGGTAATTTGCAGGCAACACCAAAAACTCCCATAAATTGTCAGAAACTGACGTGGGCTTTTTTAAGCAGTGTTCCCCCCATGCCTCCGCCCCCATGGAATTCTAGGGGAAACCACTGAAAAAAAA
>NW_015151936.1:107026-108364 GCF_000732505.1 Cyprinodon variegatus | reverse complement strand
ATACTCGATACCATTTTCGATACCACAAGGATAAAAACAAAGACTCCAAAATTCTACAGAAATATTTTCATTCATAAATAAAGTACAATAAATAAGTACAATAAAGGTTGTATGCTGTGCACAATATTAAGCAAGCTTGATAAAAAACTTACAAAATTAAAATTAAGTGTTCCTTCCTTGTTTATGCTTTGCACACATAACAATGACACTAGCCAAACCAGTTAAGAAACAAAAATAATTCTCAGCAGCTGCACCTCTTACAAAAAAAAGTCTGAAACTGAAAAGTGCACAGAATTATTCAATCACACAGTGTTCAGAAAGTGCATTGTCCTCTATTCTGCACTTTAGATGAATGACTGTTTAGGTGCCTTTGCTGGTAGCACTGTTTTGATACTTTTAAAAACGAGTATTGTATCCGGATACAGCGTTTCAGTATCGATACTTTTTTGAGTATCGATACTTTTGACAACCCTAATATATATATATATATATATATATATATAAAATTATGAGATGATGGAGATGAGAAATCTTCTTCCATGTTGGTGAATAACCAATTGTTTGCATCAATTTTTTTTAATATACTGTGTTTGTTTTTCAAAAATATATAAGAATTATATTCTAATTTCTAGTTACCGATCTGTTGTTACTATATTTTAATTTTATGAACTGGAACTTCTCAATGTTATTTTTCCTGTTATGTGCAATTGCAATAGCTGATCTTGACCTGACCGGACCGGAGCAGAGCAAAAAATTGCTCAGCTCTGTATTTTGGCGGCGAAGGACAGAGAAGATGTGCATGGACGGAGACGTGCGGAGGGGTAGCAGTGGATGTGGAACAACACTCACATGATAGACAAGTGCTCCGCACGATTTACGTGAGCGGAGCGCTGACGGAGTATGTAGAATCTGGGGGTAAAGAAGTGTGTTGTCAGCTTCAAAGGATAGGGCTGGGTACCGAACATCGGTTCTTTTATGGTACCGACTGAAATGCTACGGTTTTACTGAAATGCCTCGTCTTTCGGTCCCAAGTTTCGGTGATTGGCTGCAACACTTAATGTGATTGCGTCATCCAGGAAAAATACAAAGGTGGTCACGCCTACAGCCAGGGTTCATGTGTATCTGTTGTGTACTGGTTGCGAGCGTCGTGGAACCCCTGTAAAATGCCCCCCAGGTCAAAAGTGTGGCTTCACTTTATTAAGACTGATGCCAATATTGCGCAATGCAATACATCGTGCACGGAAACAATTTAAGGAGCAGAAAGTTGCTCTGTGTTTGACTGCAAGAAGAGTGGACCGCAGCCGGCGCAACCATACTCCTCTCAGCAGCCTGTGGGCA
>NW_015151936.1:101144-104376 GCF_000732505.1 Cyprinodon variegatus | reverse complement strand
TTGACAGTTTTTGTTGACTAAAACTAAACGAATAAAATTATGTTTTCTTGGACTAAAATAAAGACTAAAATGCTCGACTAAATGTGATAAAAACTAACAAGCGATGCTGAAACTGGACTAAAGCTGAAACTAAATTTAAAAATGGCTGGTAAAATTAACACTACTTCGGTGTGAACCCACCATAACACAATCTGAGGCTGCGTGGGTCCTTGCTGCCTCCCATGCATGTTTACAGCTGGATATGGATAGCAAAGGAAGTGGTGGGGATTTCCACTGTTCCATCCACATCTCGGACTATCAAAACAAGCACCACTGCCAACTTTCATTTTAGTTCCAAATAAACCTTCTGTTGGATCTTCAGTCATTTCCCCATGAGAAGCATTAATTATGAGACATGAAAACGTGTGGTCACTAAAAAATACACGAAGGCAGGAAAGAAGTTGCGAATGCAGGTATGAGCAATCACAGGTCCCCCTGCAGCTCCAAGTGTACACAAATCCGAGTTTATTATTAATAACGGAAACGTCACCACCGTAAATAGTCTACCACGCAGCAATATCACCTCTTAGCATCCATATTTCATAGATAAGTGATCACCCTACCTGCCTCCACCGTATCGCTCAGGTCCTGGTTAGCAGCTGTCCGGGGAAACTCCTTCAGCTTGCGGCAGCTGAGGTTCAGCACACCGCTGGCCGCTGCCTCCTCCAGCGCCCGCTCCAAGCCACGGTTTGGAGGCATGTTCGAGCTGCAGACGTGATTCTGAGTAGACGGAGAAACGCCAAGCTGGGCGAGGGCAGGGCGAGCCGATTCCGGCCCCAACGTCGCCATAATGTTTCGCTTCTCCGCTGCGTGGTCTTTCGGTAATATCCAGATGGGAAAGGTCAGGGTTAGACGCCGACCTCCCAAAGCCTGCCGTGAATGGCCAGCCCTGCTGCGAGATCAGACTTCTTACTAATACCTTTGCGTCTTCCTTTCTTAGCCAGTTACGTCAGGTTTGCGGTATTAAAGAGCAGTGCAACATCCGTGCTGACTTTCAAAACAAAACCCAACCAAAACTCCCAACTAATTACAGACATCCCAAGTTCCAAAAACTCATTTCAAGGAGATGCTTATCCCCCCCCCCGCCATGGTGTCATCATTCCTCACCATGGCCGGATCTAGACAGGGGCCAGTGCCCCTGTAGACCTCCTGGTCCCTGTTATGGCCCCTGTACTGAAGACAATACTTATAAGAAATTCTAATGATGACATGTGCAGCAACAGACATGGTTACTGATAGGTCCTGTCGATGTTTTGTTTTTTTTTCTTTACCAATTCTGATTAACTAATTATTTAAAAACAATAAGGTGATAGCTTCAGTGGTATTGAGATAGGATCCCAGTTTTCATCGGTTAAATGTTTTTAAATTATAATTGTATATTGACTTCATAAGAAATATAATTTTTATCCGACCTAATTGAAAATAAATTTCTCTTCATGCAGCTCTCTTAATATATTTGAATCCCTTGCCCTGTTTTTTATTTCATGCTTTTCTGTGCCCCCATGAAAACACGCTACCCCCCTCCTGCCCCCCAGGTATATTTGGTTTAGATCCGCCACTGTTCCTCACCTTCCCCATGAATATACTTTAGTATATTCTGCTGTAAAATTAGTCCTATACTTTGATTTTTTTACTCGAGGATTCAACCTCTACCGTTTCACAGGATGCACAGCTAACTAGGTGACTGCAAGAGAGTAACCCAGAGAAACTTATCGGACTGATCCAATCAGCTCTCTGACGACCAGTTGCCTGGAATGCTGGTTGAACAGAGCATTGCTTTGGACAGATACGCTGCACAGGTTTCACCAGCAACCCCCTCCCCACACCCCGCTCTCTTGGTGTTCCTGTGCACTCGCAGTAGTTGTAATCCGCACACAGTGCACGATTTATTGCCAAAATTGTATTAATGCTGCGTTTATACTGTCTCAGAGAATACTGACACCTGCTGGACCTTTAAAGACACTACAGGCAACTTATTCGACAGACTAAATCTAATTAATTTGATGACCTAGTACAATTATATAATTTACATTATTGTAGGTTATATTGTATTGTTTCATATGCATGTTTAAATTGAAAGCAAGCAGATATTTTTAGATGCAGCCAATAAATAATGTATATAATAAGGAGAACATTTAGGAGAAGATTTTGACTAGGTTTTTAAATCATATTTTTAAAACAATAAGTACAGTAAAAATAGTAAATAAACTAAGAGTGGATTTTAAATTAACTTTAATTCAGATAGGTTGAGTGATAACTGAGAGGAAAAGGATGACATAACGAAAAAATTAAAATAAAAATGCAACGGCTAAAACGTTCCAATTCCTTTTAGACTGCTCAAAAATTCTTTATAAATTTAATGAACGGCAAAAGATGAGACATGCACCCATGCATCGTTGTTGCTGGACCGATCCCTACTTGCAAGGTATACCAAAAGAATAAACAGAGTATATTTAACATTTTCAAGGTATTTTTTTTGTAAAATTTCAACAAATGAAGATTATCCTATAAGGAATAAGTTAAATGTGCATTAACTTTAAAGTTTATATAAAAATAACCCTATTAAAATAACAGTTTCTTTAAATCAAAACATTTAGCTGTATCTATGTACACATGGAAAAAAAAGTTTTGTTTTTTTGAAAATATAGTCATTTTAGGTTTTACTATAACTTTAATAAAGAACAGATTATTTATATACTGGCCCTGAGAACGCATTTTTCGTTCCTGTAGACCTATGCATGTAAGAAGACAACACATGCATTTTTTGATGTGGCTGATTCAGGCTTTTTATGAGAATGATAAAGATTTATGGATGTCATTTAATTGCTATAATTGATTTCTGAATATAAAAAAATATATATAGCTGAACTATTGACAGTGATTTTAATGCAGGCTGCTGGAGGCTGCTTAGTTTTTTTCTTTCAATTGTCCAGGATCCAGTAAACAACTGCTGGCCATTTCTACTTTATAGTGACCATTATGTAGAAAAAATGTGTTTCCAATTTTATATAGATATAAAAAAAACTTTAGTATTAAGTTCTTGAAAGGCTAAACAGAGAGAAAATCCCACACAACCCCGTCTACCAAGAGACAGCGCTGCTGCTAGTGGATGATCTGTTGGTATGATGAAGAGAGACAAGCATTTATTTAAAGCTACAGTGTGTAATTTTCAGCTACATCTAACGTCCAGACT
>NW_015151936.1:93181-100444 GCF_000732505.1 Cyprinodon variegatus | reverse complement strand
CTCTGCGCTGCCGTAGCGCAAAGATGTCTGCCTCCATGGCTGCGAGACCCGCTCCTATGTAATTATAAATAACGAATTCTAAGGCAACGCAAATAGTAAGGTGAAGAGGCTGAGCTCGTAGATCATGATAAATAACATTATGTATAATATATTACATTTCTGACTGTATATCCCTGTAATTATTACACACTGTAGCTTTAATGTAAATACCGTGCTAAACATTTACTAGCGCTCAATTGATTTTAACGCTCTTAGGACTATGGTGTTTTCTGGCTTAGTTAGCCTCTGTGTTAGTTACAGACACACAGTAGGGTCATTACAAATGTTGGATTAATCCTTGTTTAATTTCTCTTGAAATATAAAACAGAACGAAACAAATCAAATAAGAAAAACTTGCATTGATTTTCCATTTCAGACACACAGTAGAACCTGGTATAATTACTTGGCATAGTTATGATGTGATTCCACTGTAACTTTAAGAACGATTTTTTTTTTTGGCTTTTGGCAGACAGATAAACATATAAACATACATAGATATACAACCAATTTCTTTCCCTTTTGCATATATCAAGGACACAACAACACACAAATCAAAATTAGAAGGAAACAAACAACAACAAAAAAGTAAAGCAAAACAAAACCAAAGAAAAACAAAGTGCTTTATACCACATGTCAAACCTTATCTACCTATCTAGTCCAGATGTCAGTTTAATCCCCAAAATGTGTCAATCCTGCATGCATCCACTTAAATTGGAATGATGTCATAATGGCTGCAGGACAGATTTTAGACAGAGACATGGCCTCAGAATTGAGCCTGGCTTATGCTCAGGGTTGGGGGGCTGTAATGCAGCAGATATTTCTGTTTCCAGTTCAAGGGTCAAATTTCCTGATATGCACAGAGAGTAAAGGGGGTAGGCAACCTCAGGTATTCAAGAGCGGAATTCAGAAGTGCAGGAGGTCAATCCGGAATCCAGAATCTGGACTCAGACAGGCAGGCAAATCCAGAGAGGCAGGCTCAGAATCAAGGGAAAAAGACAGGTCGGTTGGCAGGCACACAGACAGGTTCACAGTAATAAATTTGGAGTACCCAGTACCTCATTGATCGGCCTCTGGGCCATAACCCTCCCGATCAATGAGGTACTGGGTGCCCTTGACCCACTCCCGGGAAATCAGGATCGTCTTGACCAGTGGTGGATCTAGGGTTTGGCTACTTGGGCTACAGCCAGAGCTCCAGATCTCGCTTCTGAGCTGATCTGAGTAAAATGTACAGTACTGAAATTCACCACATAGTGGTAGCATGCGCAGGAAAGCAACCTGTAGCATTCTCGTGCAGAAGAAGAAGTTGTCAGCACTAGCTGTTGCTTAACAGACTGACGTCCCTTGAAGCCCTGACTAACTTCCAGACGTTCTTTGTCCCGGTGTTGTATGAAATTCTGTTCCCCTTGTGTCGAGAGCGTGCATTGAAGCCAGAGAGGCGGACATGGAGGATGGGACCATTTTCACGGTGCTTCTGATCGATTTCTCGCTAAAAACTACTCCTATAATCATGTCAAGGTTGTAACATCCAGTTTTATAAGCAGCTGTTGATTACAAAATTGTAATAAATAATGAATAATGTAGCCGCTGGTATCAACTCAGTTTTCCTGTGCTACTTGAACGGGTTGTGGTTAAGATGACTTCCTTACTCAGAGAGATCTCAGTTCGCTCAAGGGTGGCTGGATCCAAACCTCCTGTTTTGAATCCCTCGCTCAGTGTAAGACTCAGTTGATCCCACTTGGGAGGAGGCGGTCCAAAAGGGTCTAGTTTGCAGGAACGCTTCCTGCCGAAAGGCAAAGAACAAACAAGGTTTAGTCTCAGGGAGAAACACATGCTCACTAAAACTCTATGAGATCTCAGCTTGACTAGAGGACAAAAACTCAAAAAAGCAAAACTCAGATTAGACTCAGCATAAACAAGGCTTGGCTAGAGTACCCCAAACTGGCAAACACTCTGGCGTCGAAGTAGTGGCAACAAGCAGCTTAAGAGCAGTCCGGTGATGAGGTAAACACTTGCAGGTGCGTGAGAAGGCGAACTGGAGCCAGGCGCCTCCTGGTGGTGGAAGGGAGAAACACAAAAGACAAGACAAACAGACAAACACAAAAACAGGGATCCTGACAAATAAATAGACAAGGTGCTCTTAAGCTGGTTTGTGTTATTTTAAACGCCAAGAAAATCGTCTTTTTCCAACTTCTGTCACTTAAACCTGACAGAAATAAAAGTCAGTCACAGACATAGTTTTCCAACAAGTTAATTTTCATTGCTGATATAAGATAATGGAAACTGGCTGATAGCAGGACACAAATATTAAGAGTTCCTGAAAAGATGAGACAGTAGACTTTCTGGTTAATCCCGTTCTAATGTAAAATATAAAAGAGAGCTGTTCTACAGGATTTTTGTTTTGTTTTACACGGTAAACAAAATGACAAATAAATCTGTTCTAAAGGAAATTTCTTTTTGTTTAACACTGTAAACAAAATGACAAATAAATCTGTCTAAGTCAAAAATTACTGGATTAAGGACATTCCTTGTATACGACATGATATCACAGATAACACATTTAGAGAATCTGGAAACAGTTGCTCTTTATTCCCCAAAGATATGGGAGAAGGAACAGAGAGAATGATTATTTCAGTTGACTGAAATAATCTGTTTCCCCTCCATAACATGAGATTAAATGAATTCACCTGCAAATCTTTAACTGTGTTTATTCTTCTCTTCATCAACAACAAGTCATCTGGATTTGGTGACATTTGATCATTATTTGCCAAAGTTATGAGAGGGAAATCATATATTTTAGTCACCTGATCGGTTCCCCATTTTGATGATCTTTATGAAATATATTTTCTGTTTAAATGTTTATCTAACACTCTATAAATATTTCAAAAAAAGTTCCAACCAAAACAACTGGACTTTGTTTTCCAAGGTTGAAGATGTTTCGCTTCTGCGGCGGTTCTAGAAAAATATTTATGTGGTGGCGAGAGGGGGGCAGGAATTTTTGAGGGGTGGCAACATATGGCATTTGTTTACACTGAATTTAATCTCAGTTATCACGGTTTGGTGATAATAGTATGTACAGTAAGTGTTTCATGTGAAGCAGTTCATATTAGAAATATATTGTACAATGTGATCTCACTTAATAGGAGATAGAAGAATGATAACACTACTTCTAGAGGGGCCTTATGACAGGAAAGGTATTAATGTAAGACACAGGTGCTGAGTCGCAGATGTGTGAGATTGACTGTCAGAGAGGCAGCTTTGCAGCATTTGCACAAGAAGAAACTATAGAAAGAAAAACTTACCTATCAGACATCTATGGACTGAGCTGTACTAAAGTGAGCATTACTACACAGTAGAAATAAATGGGTCAAGGCACCCAAACAAGGTACAGGACATCCATGTATTGTTTACTCTGAAAACACATTTACCCCATTTGTTCCTCAGTAACTTGACATATACACTTGACAGCTGAATGCAGTGATTTCCATGTTGCTCAGCAAGACGCTTCTCAAATTTATTTAGATCCAAAGCCTTTGTGCGTTTTTATTTGAGTACAACCAAACTTGATAGTCTCTTTTCTGTCATAGTTGACTGCAAATATGTCTTTATGAGCCTGAGATGTCAGGCCTAACTAACATCATAGTTAGAGAAATAAAGTTCTACAACCTGATTTTTTATCATCTCAAAATCAGCATTGCAGCTATGCTAGCAACATTGTGCTTCCATTATGATTTAATTTCTCAATAGATAGTGAATCATTTTTTATCTGTTTCATCCCGTGTCTCCTCTCCCCATGACCCCTGGCTCCCTCGCTTTGCGAGAGACAGCAAGCTCAATTCGTGGCACTGGCTATGTTGCAGCAGTTCCGGTGGCTCATTCTGCCTGTGACTCCTCTGCAAATGGCATGGCGTTTTACTGGCCGCAGCCACTAAATAATTTTTTCATTGAGTTTTTAAATTATTTTTTAGGTATTTAATAATTTTTCGGTTATTTCTCTTGCGTTTTCCGGCAAATGACTTAAGAGGCAGGCTCTGCCGGCAGCAGCCACCACTGGCCACTACGCGCCACTCTGGTGGCAGGCTCTGCCGACAGCTGCCACCACTGGCCAAAACGCGCCACTCCGGTGGCAGGCTCTGCCGGCAGCAGACACCACCGGGCACTACGCAGCCACTCCGGTGGCAGGCTCTGCCGGCAGCAGCCACCACTCTGGTGGCAGCATATTGGGAGCGGCCACTACGCAGCCACCATGATGACAGTCCGGCTGTCCTGCCAGCAGGCTGCCCGAGCGACTCCCAGGTTTACTGACACAGTTTTGGTGGCTGCAGAAACCGGTGTTCGTTAAATAACTTTTTTTTTCCTTTTAGTTTTTCTTCTTGCCATTTAAAAAAAAAATACCTTATTTATTAATATATTTTTTTCTTGCCGTTTTTTGGCAAATAACTTATGTGACGATTTGGTTAGTTGACCCAAAAGCAGAGGCAGGGAGGCAGAGGTGAATCTCTTGTGGATTTAATAATGACTTAACAGAAAATAGAGGCAGGTTATCCAAATATCCAAAAAGAAAACAAAGTCCAAACAAACATGAAACCAGGAGTCCAAAAATCCAAAAATCAAAAACATGAAATATTAGTCTAAACTTACCAGAAACCATGGAGACATCAGGGGAATCACAATCATAAGGAGGAAGGCACAGAGAGAAGGAATTAGAGAAAGTTTGACGGTGTCTGAGGACCCAGCAAAGGGGAACTGAAGAGAGAGGGCATTTTAAGGGAGACTGAGACAAAGAGGGGGCTAATGAGGAAACTGGGAGCAGGTGTGCAAAGAACAAGAGAGGGAAAGAGCTAGGGAAGAAGGAGAACACAAGAGGACAGCAGAGAGAAACAAATAGAAACCTGGAAGACTGGAAATAACAACAAAATGATAATCAAATAACAAGAACTATAAAACATGGAGAAAAGAAAACTCAACACTAGGAAACAAGGAGTAAAGTAAGACTGAATACTCAAAAGAAAAACAAAACAGAAACCTGACAGGACCCCCTACTCAAGGGCCGATTCCAGACGCCCCCCAAAAAAAGTCCATGAAAAACAAAAAACAACCCACCCAGGGTGGGCGGAGGGGGAACCAGGCAAGGAGGGCAAGAAAACAAAAAACAGAGTCCAGAACACAACAAAAAACAACCCACCCAGAGTGGGCGGAGGTCAAAGAAAGTCTCTGGAGACCGGCCATTTGGCGGGAGACAAGACAGAGTCCCTGGAGGCCGGCCGGGGGGCCAGAGACGAGGCAGAGTCTCTGGGGGCCGGCCACGGGCCTGGAGACGAGGCAGAGTGTCTGTGGGCCGGCCGCGGGGCCGGAGGCGAAGTAAGGGCCTCTAGAGGAGGTGGTCTCTGAGGCTGCGGCCTGCGAGGAGGACGCCGTCGCAGCTGCAGGAACCTCGGATGAGGGCGCCGTCTCAGACGCAGCTGCAGCTACCTCGGAGGGGGGGCACCGTCTCAGACGCAGCTGCAGGAACCTTGGACCGGGGCGCTGTCTCAGACGCAGCTGCTGCAACCGCCTTGGGGGGTGCCGTCTCAGCAACAGGGACCAAGGGAACCGCCCACAGCGGCACTAGAGCATCCTCGGAGGGGGCCGTCGACTGCAGCACAGTAACCACCATGGAGGGTGCCGCCCACTGTGGCTCAGGAACAGACTCGGAAGGGGTCACCCACTGCGGCTCAGGAACAGACTCTGAGGGGCCCGCCCACTGCGGCTCAGGTACAGACTCTGAGGGGGCCGCCCACTACGGCTCAGGTACAGCCTCCAAGGGGGCTTGGAGCGCCCGCAGAGGGCTCTTGGAGGCTGACTCCCGATGGGCTTTAACTGTGAGGCCTCTTCATGGGAGTGCTCAGGGGTCACTGGACGGCTCAGAGCGGGCTCAGGGGTCACTGGACGGCTTAGAGCGGGCTCAGGGGTCACTGGACGGCACAGGCGAGCTCAGGGGTCACTGCATGGCACAGAGCGGGCTCAGGGGTCTCGGCTGCTTGGCTTACTGCCCTGCTAATGGGCTCAGGCACTGGGGAAACTGCCCCGCTAATGGGCTCAGGCACTGGGGAAACTGCCCCGCTNATAAATGTCTAAAAATAAAAACAACCATCCGAGGATGACGGAGGGGGGACCAGGAAGGAGGGCACAAAACAAAAACAAGATCTAAAACACAAAGCAACCCACCCTGCTTGGGTGGAGGGGGAACCAGGGCTGAAACAAAACCCCAAAACAGAGTCCAAACACGAAACAACCCACCAAAGGTGGGCGAGGACAAGGAAAGTCTCTGGAGGCCGGCCGGAGACGAGGCAGAGTCTTTGGAGGCCAGCCACAAGGCCGGAGATGACCTCTGGCCTCCTGGCGGAGGGCCTCTGAAGGCCGGCCGTGAGGCCGGAGGCAATGGTGGGGGGCCTCTCGGGGACGACTGTGAGGATGGCGTCTCTGCAGCAAAAACCTTGGAGAACGCTGACTGCGGCACTGAAACCTTGAAGGGGGCCGCTGACTGCGGCTGAGGAACCTTGGGGGCCGTCGACTGCGGCACTGGAACCGTGGGGACCGCCGACAGCGGCTTCGGATTAACCCACCGGTATGGAAGTAGCAGCATCAGGCTCGCCCAGAACTTAGAAAACAAATTATACTAAAACTTTTTTTTTGTTCAAACATTTTTCCTGATTTCATTGCTGGATGGCTTTTTTATCATTTTCAATCTCAATTTACAAAATGTGTTTTTATAATATTGATTTATAAAACATCTTCGGGTACAAAAATAACAGAACAAATTACACATACAGATCAGATTAACATGGTGAGCTTGAAATATCAAATCATAATACACTGTTGTGAAGTGTAGTGTAGCAGGTCCCTAGCGTCCAGATCGTGGGAGGGGTGAAGCAATAAAAAAGATATTCACTGGCAAAATATTTCATGTCAGTATAGGCTGTGAAGGGAACAGATTTCTTGCTGCTGCGAAAAGATTAATTGGGTCGTATAAAAAAATTGGTCTAGTTTAAAGATACATATTTTTATGGATGAGTTAAATTTTACCCACATAACTTTGACTGGATACGTAGAGATGAATAAATACAAATACCTGTATTTTTCTGTTTTGTTTACAGTGTATGTTTTGATCATATGCAGCAATGCTACTATTGTGTATCTTATCTGGATTCACAAAAACCTCCATGAGCCGATGTACATTTTTATTGC
>NW_015151936.1:90238-92681 GCF_000732505.1 Cyprinodon variegatus | reverse complement strand
ATAATGACTCTGCAAATAGTTCTGTATCACCCTTTGTTCAATCCAATTATATATGGACTTAAAATGAAAGAAATTTCTAAACATTTAAAAACACTTTGTTTAACAAAAACATAATTAAAATGTTTTTAATTTGTATAACAACTAATTTTCCTGGTTTAGAGTACTATGATAAGTGGTAGGACACATTTATTGTTCATTACTGTAAAAGTGTTTAACAATTAAGTATTTAAGTGCAGTTATTTTTATAATTCAAAATTAAAAATATATATAACTTTATGTTTTCAATAAGTTATTGGGAATTTAAATGCAACATTTTATTTTGATGTAAAAGATTAAATGAGGGAGTTTCAAACCTGTATTATATTTCTTAGAATGAAGGATTTATCCATAGTAACTACTTGTTGTTTTTGTGACAGTTCTATCTTTGGCAAAATATAGCAGTTAAACAAGGAGCAGAAACAACCATCATCAATCAATAAGCAGAGGTTTCAAGTAACGAAGTACAATACTTTGTTACTGTACTTAAGTACACTTTTTAGGTATCCATACTTTACTCCATTACTTATTTTTCCTCCTACTTCTGACTTCTACTAATTACATTTTCACACAAGTATCTGTACTTTCTATTCCTTACATTTAAAAAAAAAATGTTACTCGTTACTCTTGCCTTCGGTTTAATGCAGAGGTCACAGATTAGCAGACCGCGGTCCAGTGTTATGCCGAAAAGTGCATCGCTGCCGCGATATACATCCCCAGTATGGGTGTTATGAACAACATTAAATCCAATTATTTTGTCCGAGGTACGGCTGATTTATTTGTTGTAGTCTCTTGTTATTCACACACAGAAATGAACAGTGATAGCCGTCATGAGTTTGGAAAATGCAAAGCTTTGTCTTCAGCGAAAAATCAAATGCTGAACTACACAGCACAGCGTTCACAGACCAGTGTGATGCATTCACGAGCGTCAGATAGCTATGGTACATTCAGGAGTATGGGACATTTCACACTTACAAGGAAAGAGACATAAGTGGAACAGAAGTTAACTCATACAAAAATGTATTTATTCAGAAACAGTGTGGGCTTTCTTACAATACTGAATGCTCTATAATTGTATTTTTGTTGTTTTTTGATTATGCACATCTGCTAGCTTTTTATACTAAAAAATCTATAATATTGCAGCAGCAAATTATCAAAGTTTTTCAAAGGCCTGTTTAAAAGCTCAAAATTAGGCTTCAGATCAGACAGTGACAATAGGGCTGTCATTGTTTTACTGCTGACCCTTGTCCTTTATCTGGTGATGGATACACAGGAATACAGTCATAGTGTCACCTCCTCTGAGATAGCACGGGATGCAATGTTTGAAAATTTCTATTTTTTTTGTTTGTTTCAAAATTCAATGTATAGCATGAATGCATAAATACCAAATTTTATTTCAGTGTTAAATTCTGTTTGAAGTAACAGATCATTAAAAATGTCTCCAGGCCTTTACTAGTTGATTATTTTCTTTATTCGGACCCCACTGATTTTTAATTGGTTACCCCTGGTTTAATGTTTATAAATATTTATTTCACGTCATATGGGTCATCCAATGCGGATCATTGGCGCCATCCACATCTAGTGAAAACTAGTGTAATTGGATGAGTCATATAACACAAACACTCATTGGTTAGCTAAAGGAAATCATCAGAAGCAAGCAGGTGTTCTTCCTAAACTGCAAACGTGAATTGTCTATGTCATGCTACAATGTTGGATTCAGAAAAAGATTTTGAAATGTCTCAAAGGTCGGACACAGAGTGAGAGCGTATCGGGAGATGGAGACCAACAAGAACTCCCTCATGCTTTGCCCTATCTCAAAGAATTTTTCGAAATAGTTGTTGTGCCATATGCCATGATCATACTTTTTGGACATTGGGAAGCAGTATCCATATTTCATCTTGATATGAGATGAGATGATCTGAGGAGAAAACGCAGCTTTGGTGAATAACAGCTGGGGGACTTCTGCAGCCCCCCCTTTTTCAGCCAAAGCAGTCACATGGAAGTCACAGAGGTGTGATCAACCACCATCCCCCCTCTGTGAGGGCAGAACAAAACCACAGAGCACACAAGACTCTTTCTCTTCTGCTCCAGCTCTCTTTTGCCTCCTCACTCTTGGGCTCCTGCTTTCCTTGCTCCTCTCTGTCATGATGGGTCAAAGAGTCAAGCCCATATGCAGAACACAACGGAGGCTGGATAAAAGTTCAACAGAGTTTATTGAGGTTTCACAAAACACACGATTATGAACTGGATCTGGAACTGGTTCAGGCTGGTTTACTGAAGTCTTGACAGGGACCAGAGACTGTTGGTTAGCCGAGTTCAGAAGGAGCTAAAGCGTCTAGCTTTAGACTTAACATGGCTGGCCTTGATCTGAGCTACCAGCTCTTCACAGAGAACAGCAGGGGATACC
>NW_015151936.1:77266-88511 GCF_000732505.1 Cyprinodon variegatus | reverse complement strand
TGAAGGATCTAGAAGGAAATCTCAAACCTGTGATCTGCAAACACTCAAACCAAGCTCTGCCTCCGCCAAGCCCTCAGCCTGCCGACAGCCTCTGGACCCTCAAGGTCGCCCCCCTCAGCCGCTAAGCTCTAACTCCAGAACAGGTACAGTCCTGCTCACTCACATCCTGCTAATTATCTGGACATCTGCTAACTTCTCTGTCCCCCTCTGCAGTGAACCCACTCATGACCAGTCCCGGCTCAGATTAACCCCCTGGATCTGTTTATTCTCTGTGCTGAAACATCACCTAATAAACCTTGTTCCGTGTGTTCCGCATGTGGGTTAGGAACCTTAAGCCAAACATGACAGAACACTCTGGCCAACAGACTAGATACACTCCAGAGGATGTCGGAGCAACAACAAACTCTGATTCAAAGCCACGACACCGCCCTCCGTGAGTTAAACACACGTCATGATCAGACAGCCGGCTATCTACAGAATGCTACTCCAAGAACGGAGCCGGCTCAACTTCCGGTTCAAGAGGCTAATCCTCCACTCAGGTCAGAACCCGGTCCGTCACTTCCTGAATTCTGCCCTTCACTTCCTGAAATTTTTTTCTGGCATTCCAAGTAAGTGTAAATGATTTTTGTTTCAATGTAAACTCATTTTTGAACATTCGCCGTCCAGTTTTCCAAACGACAAGAAGAAACTTGCCTTTATTCTGTCTCAGTTGTCCGGAAAAGCCCTCGAATAGGCGGAGGCCAGATTCTCTTCTGAATTCAGTTTTGTTTGTACTTTTGAACAATTTGTCCAAGAATTCTCACAAGTATTCAACCAAGACACAGATAAGTCCACTGAATCTCGTGGTCTTTTGGATATTAAACAAGGAAATAGATCTGTAGCCGAATTTTCGATCGACTTCCGGGTCAAAGCTGCTGCTTCCGGATGGAATGAATCTGCGCTCAAGAGCGCTTATTTTCACACACTAGATGAATCCATTAAGGATGAACTGGCCACTATCGATGAGCCAGCAACCTTGGAAGAGCTCATCAGATTAACTATCCGCCTGGATAACAGATTGCGAGCTAGATTCAAGTCAAGAGTTAGAAGCCATGTTTTTTCTGTTTCTGCTCCAGCAGCTAAGACTAATGACACATCTCTTCTTTCAGTGTCACCTGAAACTGAGTTCAGACCAAAGAGCTGAAATCAATCTGTATCTGTTCCTGTATCTAAGACTCATTACGTCTCTCTCCCTCCAAAGAATCCTCAGAAGTAGAGCCTATGCAGATCGGTCATACCAGGCTCACAACCAAGGAGAGGCAAAGGAGATTTAAGGGGAACCTTTGCATGTATTGTGGGGAACCTGGTCACTTTGTTTCTACCTGCCCAGCTAAGTTAAAGCCGGGGTCTGCCAGAGGAAATGAGGAGTCTGGCGGACCATCTTCAATCTGAAAAAACTCCTGGCCTGCTGTTACCTGCAACTCTGTTTCTCTCGGATCAATCCCTCACATTATCTGCTTTGATTGACTCTGGATGTGAGAAGAATCTAATAGACTCTAATTGGGTTCAACAATTGAACATAGAGACCACTCCATTGAGTAAACCTCTCAGAGTCTCAGCTCTCGACGGAAAGAAGTTACCTCAGGTCACACTCCAGACTAAGCCGCTCGAACTTTTAATCTCCGGAAACCACAGAGAAACAATATCCTTCTTTGTATTTCCATCTGCCAGTTCTTCTTTAGTCATCGGATATGAGTGGCTGGAACTTCATAATCCTCACATAAACTGGTCTAAAAGACATGTTGAGTCCTGGTCTGCATCCTGCCATGTTTCTTGTCTCCGCTCTGCAGCTCCTTCGATTCAGTCCCCGGCCAGTCGTCAGGAGGCTGACCCGCCTGATCTTTCTTCAGTACCTTCTGACTACCACGACCTGGCACCAGTTTTCAGTAAGCTCAGTGCACTATCTCTTCCCCCACATAGACCATATGGCTGTGCCATAGACCTCTTACCTGGGGCTCCCCTCCCTAGCAGTCGACTCTATAACATCTCCAAGCCCGAGAGGGAAACCATGGAGAGGTACAGTATATAAATGAGTCCTTAGCCGCCGGTATTATTCGGCCTTCCTCATCTCCTCTCGGGGCCGGTTTCTTCTTTGTGGGTAAGAAGGATGGATCTCTGTGACCTTGTATTGATTACAGAGGTTTGAACCAAATAACTTTTAAGAACAAATACCCTTTACCCCTGTTAGCATCTGCCTTTGAACCCGTCCAAGGAGCCACAGTTTTCACCAAGTTGGATTTAAGAAACATCTATCATCTCCTCAGAATCAGAGAAGGAGATGAGTGGAAGACTGCATTTAAAACTCCTCTAGGGCAATTCGAGTATCTAGTAATGCCTTTTGGTCTGACCAAGGCTCCTGCCTGTTTTCAAGCCCTGGTTAACGATGTTCTGAGAGATTTTCTCAATATCTTCGTTTTCGTCTATATTGACGACATTCTGATCTACTCCAAAAACATGTCTGAACATAAGAAACACGTCCGTTTGGTTCTTCAAAGACTCACTAAAAACATACTTTTTGTCAAAGCTGAGAAGTGTGAGTTTCACCGTCCTCCTGTTACCTTTCTAGGATATGTGCTCGAGGGCGGGGAGGTGAAGCCGTCTGAGGACAAGATCAAGTCAGTTCTGGACTGGCCCACTCCCGAAAATCGTAAACAACTACAAAGGTTTCTGGGATTTGCTCATTTCTACAGAAGATTTATTCGAAACTACAGTCAGACAGCTCAGCCTCTCACTGCCCTGACTTCCATCAAAAGGACTTTTCACTGGTCTGCGGAGGCTGAGGCTGCATTTAATAAACTCAAGGCTCTTTTTTCTAGTGCACCCATCCTCGTCCAACCTGACCCCTCCAAGCAGTTCATCCTGGAGGTGGATGCCTCTGATTCTGGGGTGGGGGCAGTCTTGTCCCAAGTGTCGGATTCTGACCAAAAGACTCATCCGTGCGCCTTTTTCTCCCGCAGACTTTCGCCCGCAGAGCAAAATTATGATGTTGGAGATAGAGAACTCCTCGCAATAAAACTGGCTCTGGAAGAATGGCGGCATTGGCTGGAGGGCGCAGAGCATCCTGTTCTGGTATGGACAGATCACAATAACTTATCATACATTCAGTCTGCCAAACAATCCAATCCACATCAGTCCTGTTTGTCTCTGTTTTTCTCTCGTTTTAACCTGATTATCTCCTACCGGCCCGGTTCCAAGAACATCAAACCCGACTCACTCTCTCGCCTGTACTCGCCCGACAAACCTGAGACCCCAGACCCCGTTCTCCCTGCCAGCTGCACGGTGGCTACTGTCTCCTGGGAAATCTCCGACCTGATCAAATTGGCACAAGCTTCTGAACCCGACCCAGGAAATGGTCCACCCAACAAAACGTACGTACCCTCTTCTGTCAGGTCCCGTCTCATCCACTGGATGCACTCTGCTAAGTTTTCAGCTCACCCCGGTGTAAGCAGAACCATAGCCCTGATCTCTCGCCGTTTCTGGTGGCCTTCTCTGCACAAAGACACCAAAGAGTATGTCCTAGCCTGTCCTGTCTGCGCTCGCAATAAACCGTCACATCAACCTCCCTTTGGTTTTCTCCATCCGCTACCTGTTCCATCTCGCCCCTGGTCCCACATCGCTGTGGATTTTGTAACCAGTTTGCCTGCATCAAAAGGTATGACAACAATCTTCACAATCATTGATAGATTTTCGAAAGCCTGCCATCTTGTTCCCCTCAGAAAACTTCCGACTGCCTTCCAAACAGCACAGCTTCTCATCAAACACGTGTTCAGACTTCATGGAATTCCCCAGGAAATCCTGTCAGACAGAGGCCCTCAATTCACCGCTCAGGTCTGGAAACATTTCTATTCTGCTCTTGATACCAAAATCTCTCTTACTTCAGGTTATCACCCACAATCCAACGGACAAACGGAACGTATGAACCAAGAACTGGAATCTACCCTCCAATGTTTCACGTCATCCAACCCGATATACTGGAGCCAATATCTTCACTGGGTAGAATATGCACACAACTCACACACTTCGTCTGCAACCGGTCTGTCCCCTTTTGAGGTGTCCTTAGGTTATCAGCCACCCTTGTTCCCTGCCGACGAAAAGGAAATCTCTGTTCCTTCAGTCAATTATCACATCCGCCGCTGCCGTAAGATTTGGAAGGACACCATATCAGCTCTGAACCGGACTTCGGCTCAAAATAAGAGATTCTCAGACCGCAAACGACGCCCTGCTCCCACCTACACACCCGGACAACAGGTTTGGCTCTCCACTCGTGACATTCCCCTCAAGTCCATGTCCAGTAAACTCTCTCCTAGGTTCATCGGCCCATACAAGATCGAGTCTGTAATCAACACGTCTGCCGTCCGCCTGCATCTGCCATCCTCACTCCGAATCCACCCATCTTTCCACGTGTCCCAGATCAAACCTGTCCTGGCCAGCCCTCTTTGCCCTCCGTCCGACTCCCCTCCACCCGCCCGGGACATTGATGGTCACCATGCCTTCACCGTTCGCCGGATCGTAGACTACTGTCGCCGGGGCCGCGGCTGGCAGTACCTGGTCGACTGGGAGGGCTACGGTCCAGAGGATCACACTTGGGTTACTGGATCCTTCATTCTGGACCCTGCCCTGATCGAGGAATACCGTGAGTCTCTGCCATCTACCTCCTCTGGACCGCCAGGAGGCGGTCGTTGAGGGGGCGGGGTACTGTTGGGATCTGGAGGTCTGTCCAGTTTCTCCACCAGAGGGCGTATGAGATCTCCTGGAGCCGGAGCTGATTGCTACCACCTGTCGTTCATCTGCTCATCAGGGGATCTGTACTTAAGGAGGCAGAGGACGTCTCTCCAGTGCCAGAGTGTGCCAGTTACGGTTAGCAAGCCTGAGCCAACCTGCCTGTCTGAATCTCTGACTCCCTTGAAACCTGAACCTGATCCGTTTTCTCCTTTCTGCTTCCCCAGGTTGAACCTGCCTGAAAACCTGAAAACCCTGAAGAGTTTCTCTGTTGGAAATCTGAAGAACCCTGGAGAATCTTTCCTGCCAAAGACCTGCCTGCCCGCTCTCTGAAGAATCTGGAAGGGAAACTCAAACCAGTTATCTGCAAACACTCAAACCAAGCTCTGCCTCCGCCAAGCCCTCATTCTGCCGACAGCCTCTGGACCCTCAAGGTCGCCCCCCTCAGCCGCTAAGCTCTAACTCCAGAACAGGTACAGTCCTGCTCACTCACATCCTGCTAATTATCTGGACATCTGCTAACTTCTCTGTCCCCCTCTGCAGTGAACCCGCTCATGACCAGTCCCGGCTCAGATTAACCCCCTGGATCTGTTTATTCTCTGTGCAGAAACATCACCTAATAAACCTTTGAACTTTTCTCCTGTTTCCGTGTGTTCTGCATGTGGGTTAGGAACCTTAAGCCAAACATGACACCTTCCTCTTTGTACATAGTAGTTAGTTTAGTTTAGTTGAGTTTTACTAGTCTTAGTTGAGAGTGTTAAACTGAAATATGTTTGACTTGGAGCTGAATGATTTTTGTTAATAAACTCTTATGTTTTGAACAGAAGTTGTGGTGAATTTATTCCATGTATGTGCAGAAATAACTGTTTGACCATGATTAGTGCTCAAATCACTCTTTTATCTATTGTTCTAACACACAGTTAGTAGGACTGTGTGTCATAAACAGTATATAACAGCTGAAATAATATCTGATTAAATAAGATATTTTACCACCCCTACAGGGGAGGGCATTAAACATCTTAAAGTATCAGAAACATAAATTCCCAGCGGGCTGGGAATAGAATTTAACATAAAATCACAACATAGACGTAAAATTGAGCTTTCAATTCATATAGTGGCATCTGGCTATTTTTTTTTATGTTACTTTATACTTTCATACTTTAAGTAGTTTTTGGAGCACATACTTGTTCACTTTTACTTGAGTAAAGAGGTCAAGTTGATACTTCAACTTTTACCAGAGTGTTTTTAATCTGCAGTATCTATACTTCTACTTAAGTAACAAATGTTTGTACTTTTGACACCACTGTCAATAAGGCAAGATTATATATCACAAAAACTCAACAAAAACTGACATATATAACATATCCCACAAAACTTGAAATAATTTTTTAAGCTTCAGCACAAAGGCAAAGGTCTGTATTATTCTTCACATGTTGTTTTTTTTATCAGCATAATGTTGTGGAATTCTAATAGATTTAATGCCCACCCCAGTATGGGTGGTAAATGTGTTATTTAAACAGATGATATTCGGACTAGCATATATTTTTTGTGAACACACGCCCTATTGGCTATATGTTAGAACAACAAACAAAAGTGTGGATAAAGCTCAAATCATTATCAAACAGAAAACTCTGCCTATTTGATATAGAATAAATTCACCACAACTTCCATTAAAAATATAAGAGTTTATTAAAAAAATATATTCAGCTTATAGTCAAACATATTTCATTTAAAACATCTTGACTAAAACCAATGAAACACAACTAAAATAAGATACTATGTACTAAGAAGGTTAAAACCATGGTTGAACACCATAATAAATGAAATGACACAAGGATGAGATGGGATTTTGTCATGTTTCAATTTGCAAAACGTGTTTTTTTTCATTTGGATTTAGAAAACATCATCATTGCTTGCAAAAATAATGAAGCAAATTACACTCCATACCAATCTGATTAATATGGTGAGCTTGAAATATCATATCATGATACAATAATGTAAAGTGTAGTGTAGCAAGTCCCCAGCGTTCAGATCCTGGGAGGGGTGAGGCAATAAAAAAAGATATCCACTCACAAAATATTTCATTTGAATTAAGGTTATTAAGAGAACAGACTTCTTGCTACTTCGAAAAGAGTCATTGTATCGTACTAACAACAGGACTAGTCTATTTAAATATATATATTTATGGATGAGTTAAATTTTACCCACATAACTTTGACTGGATACATAGAGCTGAATAAATACAAATACCTTTATTTTTCTGTTTTGTTTACAGTGTATGTTTTGATCATATGCAGCAATGCTACTATTGTATATCTTATCTGGATTCACGAAAACCTCCATGAGCCGATGTACATTTTTATTGCAGCTTTGTTAACTAACTGTGTTCTCTACAGCACAACTGTTTACCCAAAACTTTTGATTGACTTTTTATCTGAAGAACCAATAATCTCAATCTCAAGTTGTCTTTTACAGTTGTTTATGTTTTATTCTGTTGGGGGCACAGAGTTCTGGTTGTTAGCAGTGATGGCATTTGACAGATATGTATCAATCTGTAAACCTCTGAGATATTCAGCCATAATGAGAAAATCAACTGTTAAAGTTCTCCTGGTTCTGGCTTGGATTGTACCTGCTTGTCACATTGCACCAGAGGCAATACTGAGTGCCTACACTAAAATATGTCACTTCAATTTAAGTGGAATATTTTGTAATAATGCAATTTTTAAACTTCAGTGTCTAAAACCAAAATCACTCACTGTTTTAGGGGTTGTTGCCTTAATTGATCTGGTCATACTTCCTATGCTTTTTACGTTTTTTACTTATACAAAGATATTTGTGATATCTTATCGGAGTTGTAAGTCATTTAGGAGAAAGGCTGCTGAGACGTGCGTACCCCACCTGATCATTTTAATAAGCTTCTCCTATTTGGCTGTGTATGATGTAACTATAGCAAGAATGGAGTCCAATTTTCCAAAACCTGCTAGATTAATAATGACTCTGCAAATAGTTCTGTATCACCCTTTGTTCAATCCAATTATATATGGACTGAAAATGAAAGAAATTTCTAAACATTTAAAAACACTTCTTTTAACAAAAACATAATTAAAATGTTTTTAATTTGTATAACAACTCATTTTCCTGCTTTAGTGTGGTTTGATACAATCTTACTTGAAATTAAAGTGCTTATTGTGGTACAGAGTGGAGGACACATTTATTATTTTTTACTGTAAAAGTGTTTAACAATTAAAGGAAAAGTTTGGTGATATTCAGAATTCAAACTTCTGAAAGTAATTTAAATATAAAATTATGACATACTGTTCAATTAATCATAAGTCTTTTTAATTAAGAGTAATTTTCATTTGCATGTGCTTTACTGGAGACATCCATGTTTGTGCCAGAGCTGTATCTGGTGTGTGTCGGAACGCACTATTATCCAAGTCATCTTGAAAACATTCTTCTTCAAAATACTTGCTAGATATTATGTGTTTTTTGTCTGGCCAAATGTTCAATGGCAAATCCTCCCTCTTGAAGTTGGCAATCAAACAATGAACCCATGGTGGATCATGACTCGGAAAGGTGGAAATTTTTTTCACTTTTACCCGATGTATTACAACATCCAACTGCCATGCACGTGGGCATTGTCAATTTAACCATAGCTCTCACAAATTTCAATGTTAAATTCCTCTCAAAATCTTAAATATTTTTTGTTGATTGCAGATTTGTCTAGTGGTTCCCATTGATTTTGCTTGTAAAGCGGGGAAACTTACCGCACCGTGATGTCACTCCTGGAAGATGTCAGGAGTGAGGTGTTACTAATGGGCAAAAATGGCCGCTCTCAGAATCAGAGATCGTGACAAAAAAATCTTACTTTAATTTTTTTTTACTGTTTAACTCTAATTTAATTAAATCACAGCAAACGTATTAGTTTTAGATATAGATAATGTTCCATTAATTATTCCATGCTGACGGTACTTTTCCTTTAAAGCGTAAAAAGGATAACGCCAGTGTTTTTACATTGGGCCCTTGATTTTTTGTTATTACATAATCTTCTACTCACCCATATGAGTTTTGTGTCATTTGGAGCTGTTCTGAAGATATTCCGTTAGGTCATATCCAAGTCTTCCTATGGGCAACGAGTTGAAGGCACAAACTAAACTGTTCATAATTTATCATTTATGGTATGCCAGCATTCATAACATGTAGGCGAATCACTGTCCCCCAGACATCCGCGGTGATATTATTTAGATTTATATATTTTTTAAAACAAAGCAGAGGGTGTATGACTTGGATATAACGTAACGGAATATCTTCAGAACAGCTCCAAATGACACAAAACTCATATGGTTGAGTAGAACATGATGTAATAACCTAAAATTAAGGGCAAAAAAAAAAAACGGCGCTCCCCTTTAAGTGCAGTTATTTTCATAATTGTAATATAGTAGTAGTAATATGGAAAACAAAAACAAACTTTATGTTTTCAAAAAGTTATTGGGAACTTAAATGTTACATTTTATTTAGTTGTAAAAGATTAAAGGAGGGAGTTTAAAAGCTGTATTATATTTGCTAGAATGAAGGATTTATCCAAAGTAACTACCTGTTGTTTTTGTGACAGTTCTACCTACCATACCATAAGCCTTGCTTTCCAGTTGTGGTGTTGCAATCTCATTCTTTTCAAGATTATATATATTACAAAAACTCAACAAACGGTGATATAGATACAATATCCAGCAAAACTTGAAATAATTTGTTAAGGTACAGCACTAAGGCAAAGGTCTGTAATATATTATTTGTGAATATACGCCTTACTGGCTGTATTTTAGAATAACAAATGAAAGTGCAGATGAAGCTCAAATCATTGTCAAACAGATAACTCATATGTAGAATAAGAATGAATGCAAAGATATCAGAGTTTAGCATGGATTTTGTGTTTCAGAACCAAACGTTTATCATGATGAACTTGGGATCTGATCAAATTAACTTCTAATTTAGAGCAATTTGAAAGTTTTCAAACCAATTAACAATGAAAATCCAAGACATGAATCAATTATTATTTGACCAAGTGATGTTTTATTAGATGGTTTTCTCAATCAGGAAACAATAACTTTTAGTTAATTGTTTCTTTACCTTCTTTGAATGAGCTAGACATTACCAGACATGAGGACTCCCAACATTTGACATTTGGTTATAATTCAGTAATCAAAATGTGATGAGCATATGAGAAAAACACATGAATGCTAATTTTATAGTAGTGTTTAAACCCTTAATGAAATAAAGCTTGTTTAAGCCTTATAAATAAAAGCTCAGATGTGGTAGAATAGTGTACCATGTGGTCTATCTGGTTAGCTTTTTCTTAACTAAACTATAAACACAGTTTTAGTGTGAACAAGGTTTTAAAAAAATCAAAGAAACAAATTATTTATCTACAAACTCTCCCTGACTTGTGCCAGACCTGAAACTCAAATAGGAACGTTAAAAACAGTCTGTTTTGAAGCAGTTCATTCTGAAATGTGAACCATCACTGCTTAGCTTTGGTCAGTCTGGAGATCTAGAGTCTGCCCCTAATATTGTCTCTCCTTTGTGAACCTCCCAGGGCCTCATGGAGAAAGAGGAAGAGAGTTAATCTATTGACAAATGTTTAGGAATGGAGAAGGGTTGAAATAGCAAAGGGAGTGAGATGGTTTGTTTCTGTGTTTCTGGCACAAATAGAGCAAGCCAAGACATATCTTTTAGTGTTCGTAAAGGGGCAACCACCAAAATTGGTGGGAGATAAGCGTAGCTGTGCTGCTGCCATTAACACCTTTGTTTATAGATTTTGGAGCATTTCCTGTTTATCTTACTGAGACTATTTGCTCTCTTCATCAATGAGTCTATGCAATCAGCTGTTTGTCATTCGATAGAAGGCCCATCTGACCGTATGATCGAGTTGTACAGTGCCTTGAGATTATATAAATAAACTGTGGTGAATTAGTGCCACAGGTACCAGTGTGACCTTAAAACTTGGCTGAACCATGGAATTAGGAGGCAACATATATTTTATCAGGAGGACTATTTCGGAACTATTTAGGATCTGTTTCTTTCTGTAAAGGTGCGTTAACATCAAATGGACAACCTGTGAAAACTTTGCCAGTTTTGCCTGCTTTTGCTTGCCTTGAAATTCACCTGGCCACCGAAAGCAATTTGCCTGGGCGGCAAATTTGCCTGACAGGCAGAAGGTTCCAAAATCAAGAAATCTGCTGGTTATTGGTTTCCCCTCAACATTACAGATATGGATTTATGAAGTGACTGACAGAGCTGTTTTTACTTTGGAAAGCTAAACAAAGCTGTCAGCATTGCTGGGTTCACCAGATTCCAAGAGACAAAGTGTCACCCTTTTTAACTGAGTAGTCAAAATAAATAAAATTTCAAAAGTATCAAGTGTTATTTTCAAAAATTAAAAAAAAATGTCTCCAGTCTACTCACTTTGGGTTCAATTAGGTTCGTAAGGAGA
>NW_015151936.1:69891-76232 GCF_000732505.1 Cyprinodon variegatus | reverse complement strand
AGGAAAAAAAAAACATGAATCGATTATCTTGCGGACGTGTCGATGCATCGGATCGTCGGCTTTTGGATCAATGCATCGATACAAAACGATTATTATTTACACCCCTAGCTCAGAAGGAGAAGCAGGAAATCAGTGCGAGAACACAGAGAGAGAGAAAGAACCAGTACCCCTGTCCAACTCCCAGCTGGCCGGGAGAAGCAAAGAGGTACATCAGAGAAGCCCACCCGGGATACCATGCTAGGAGAGTCTATGGCTGGGTTTAACCTCTAGAGGGTAACTGCTTTAGATGGAAGAAGACAGAAGAGGATCAGCTGCACCTCCAGGCATAACAATCAGCAGAGCTTAATTCATAGGTGACGCAACAATCAAATTTGGTGAAATTCCCCGAAATTGTTCCATTCACCGTGCTAAATTGCTGTTTCACTTTGCTCCAGACTTGCCCAGTACATAGAGATAACATACAAATTCTTCCCTCCAGTTGTGAAATTCTAGTTAGATGTGGACGTACCCTAAGGCTTAAGGCAATGTTTTTAATTTCCCAAATCAGTGAACCAATCCTTCCACTAACACAGGATGGTGGGATGATGACCTTTGGGGTCTTCTCAGATCTATCATGGTGAGAAAGGTCATTGGATTTGATATTTTAAAAACCAGGCCTGAAATTTAGTGACAACAATTCATTATGCAGCCTTGTGGCACTCCAATGTTTATGGTGATGGTGGATGAGAAGTTGTTGTCCAGTCAGACATGTTGGGGCTGGCTGGTCAGGAAGCTGAGCAACCAGTTCCACATGAGTGGAATGATGCTGAAGTCTGTGAGTTTGGTAATACATTTTGATAGGATGACAGTGTTAAATACTGAACTAAAATCTATAAACAGCATTCGGGCCTATGTATTCTTACTTTCCAACCTTGAAAGGTGCAGCAGTATAGAGACTGCATCCTCTGTGCTCCTGTTCTGTCAGTATGCAAATGGCTGGGGTCCAGTGTGGGGGAGACAGGATCTGAGGTGATCTAGAAACAGCTGCTAAAAGCACTTTGTGATGATGGATGTGAAGGCCACCGGATGGTAGCCATTGAGTCTGGATGGGTTAGAGTTCTTAGGATTGGGATGATGGAGGTGGACCTGAAGCAGGTCGGAATCACAGTGTGGGCCAGGGGCAGGATGAAGATGTCTGTCAGCACTCCTGCCAGCTCCCCAGAGCACAGTCTGAGGACATGTCCAGGGATGCCATGGATGGAAATCAGTGTGGAAGGACTTCAGAGATTATATCCTTGGAGGAGAAAGCAGTCTAATAAAAATAGCTGCCACAGACTCACTCCACATATTGTGTGCTCCATTTACATGTACGGCTGTTACAGTTACTCAGTGACTACATTTTAAAAGTTAGTTTAAGTACAGTCATGGATGGTAAGATAAACATTACCTATATTACTCTGTCCGGCTATGTGGATCTTAATAAATACAGATATTTTTACTTTTCTGTTATATTTACAGTGTACATTTTAATCATCTGCAGTAATGCCACTATTCTTTATCTTATCTGGATTCACAAAAACCTCCATGAACCTATGTACATTTTTATTGCAGGTCTGTTATTTAACTCTCTTCTCTACAGCACTAATATTTACCCAAAGCTTTTGATCGACTTTTTGTCAGAAAAACCAATCATATCATACTCAGCTTGTCTTTTACAGTTTTTCATGTTTTATTCTATAGGTGGTTCAGAGTTCTTACTGTTAGCAGCCATGGCCTTTGACAGATATGTGGCGATATGTAAACCTCTGAATTATCGAAATATCATGACAAAAAAAAAAGTTTATATTTTCCTGTTTCTGGCGTGGTTTTTTCCTGCTTGTCATCTTGCAGTGCAAGCAATACTAAGCGCTAAAGCTGAAATATGCCACTTTAATTTGTTGGGAATATTTTGTAACAATACCATGTATACAGTTCACTGTGTGAGATCAAGAGTACTTACAGTATTTGGGGTCATTGCTTTATTAAATTTGGCATTTCTTCCAACCCTCTTTACAATTTTTACATACACTAAAGTCTTTATGACATCTTACCAAAGTTGTAAAGAGTTAAGGAAAACGACCGCCCAGACATGCATACCCCACCTATTGGTTTTGACCAGCTACTTTTGTGTGATGACATATGATGTTATTATAGCTCGGGTGGAGTCAGATTTGCCTAAAAATGCACGCTTTATACTGACAATACAAACATTTTTGTATCATCCTTTGATTAATCAATTCATGTATGGGTTCAAAATGAAAGAAATTAATAAACATCTAAAAAAGTTTCTATGTTCAGCTTAAGCAGGAAATACTTTGGATTCTTTTCTGAAATTATTTTCTTAGCATCAAGAATCCTCTATATCGTAATGTACATAAAGCTTGACACAGCTGAAGTTTAATTTGTTACCTGAAAAAATCTATCTCTCTTCCTGGTCAAAAGAGGCAGTGTGAAAGAAAGTCCTCCTCTGGTAATTTCATCTGTTTTTATACTGTTTGGTAATGATATTTAGAGCAAATAAGTTTGTATTGATTAGGATAAAAAATACATTCAATTAACTTTTTGTTTTTCTTAATCATTTGTATAAAATGCTTTAGTAATACATACATGTTTAAGCATGCTTTTCCTGCATCTGCATCTTTATTGATGCTTTTAGCTGTATTAGAAATTAAAATTTAGGTATAGAAGTGTCAGTATAAAGTATTAAGAAAAGTATTTCCCATCTTACAGTTTTTACAAAGTTTATAACATCAACAAAATCAATAATAAAGTGTAAAAATTGGTTCCAATGACTTGCTATGCAATATTTGGTGAAGTAAAATACAACTGACCCACTTGTCTTTGCTAAATTGTTATAATCCTGTAATTTTTAATTCCTTGTTTGAGTTTGAAATCCAGCCACTCAAGTGAATGGGAAAGCTTTTATGTTGTGTCCAGCCATTCACAGGTGGACTTGCTCGAGGGCTTCATAACTTCCTGATTCTCTGACAAAAGGCAAGATTTGGACTTAATCATTTCACAATCTTTGAGCATTTATGACAGTAATCCCTGTAATAATGCACAAGTTAGATGATGTATCACAACAATCTAATCCAACAGACAAATTAGTCCATTGATAACTGGGCAGGAAGTGTTCATTGACCAATTAATAGAGTTAAATGTTTAGATGACATAAAAGGTGGAGGAAAAAGAAAAGCACATGAGTTAAATGTCAACACAGAAACACACAAGCACAAATCTCACTGCAAAGCTTTTAAAACAAAGGTAAACCACTATTGTTTTAAACTAGATTGATATTGTATGTAGCCTTGGGTAAAGAGAGAGCTGAATTGGCGATTTGTGCTTGAATTACACTGAATACCCCAAGACCAGTGATTCAGGCTTACGGCCATAGAAAGAAAGCAACTTTTCAATGATTGTGTTGTACTGTAAAAGCCTTAAGGTCACAAAATGTCTTACTAACTTCTATTTGTGAGCAGAATTTGTGGTTTCATAAAATTCAAGTCATCCAGATTCAGCAAAGTCACCACCATCCCCTGGGAGCCACTTCTAAAAACGTTTACCACTTTCGTCTGTTTTATCAATTTGTGTGGAATGGATCTTACCGTGGTTCATTGTCCAAATCCTTAGAAAATACTTTGTAACCCTTTTCAGAGTAATAAATTTCACTTGACTTAACTCCCTTCCTATGTCTTCATGATTTTCTTTTAATATTAAAATTTTTGGAATATCAATTTTTTGCGGCATGTGTTGCATTGTGAGATATTAGCCTATTTTCTTGAAATTTGTTGGCCTGGTATGGCAAGGGAACTCCCAAATTGTAGTCTACCAAAGTTAATAACATTGTATAATAAGAGGAGCAGACATATTTTGGTACAAAGCTTGTTTGGTTTGGATGGCTTTGAAAAGAATGGAATCATAATTTTGTAACATTCATTTGTATTTCCTCAGGTTATTTTTGTTTATCTTTGAATATCATAAAAGTTTAAGTGAGCTGAAAAGAAAAGGTGAAAGAAATTGGTATTGAAACTTTATGGTAAAAATCAGATGATTTTTAGATATTCTGCTTGAGGCCCAACACCTCGGGAGTGATGACTTGTCAAAAACAATGACAATGCAAAATGACATTTCACAATTATTTGAAACCACTAGTACATAAAATCACTGTTTAAAACAATAAATAAATGAGGTCCAGATTTCAGAAAAGGAGGCAGATCTTGTCATGATCTTGGCGCTGATGGTTTGTTATTTTCCTTTGCTCCCTGTTCCCCTGTGTAATTGGTTTTGCGGCTGATTATCGCCGATTATTTCCACCTGGTTCCTCTACTATTTAAGTTGTGTGTTTGCTTCCCATCAGCGGCAGGTTATTTGTGTGTTTTGGTGAGACGTTTCCTAGCATTCTGTAGTCTGTCTGTTTTCCTGATTTTGACCAGTTTCTGCCCTGAGGATCTCAAGTTTTGCCTTGCCCCTGTCTGCTCTGTTTGTCTGATCTGATCCTGGATTCTAACGGCTTCTGAACCTGGAACTGTGTGCTGACTTTGGCCTTGGATTTCCCTTCTGGACTCTGTTGCTGCTCGGCGTCGGCTGGCGCCCGTTCGCTCTCTAGGAACTCTGGGGGCGTTGCCCGCCGCAACTGCGGTCAAACCTCCCTCGCGGATTCTGTTGTGTTCTCTGCGAACGGACTGAACTTTGAATCAGGTCAGTGACTAGCTCCAAGTCGTATTCAGCTTCACATCCAGTCACTGACCTGTATTCTCCTGTCCCTGCAGAGATCCGCCCCGCAGCCGACGAGCAGCCCCGCGCACCTGTATGTTTAATAAAAGCTTTGAACTTTCCCACTGCCTGTCTCGCCTTGAATTCTGGGTCCATCATTCTTAGATCATTACAGATCTGGAGCAAGCCTAAACTGGATTACAGAGTCATGAGACCCAGAGCAACTCTTTACTTATAAATAACAGATTGAATGTAATGTTACTGCTACACATTATTAATCTGAAACTGCTATGACTGAATCTGTTTGGGAAAGAGGAACATTCAGCAGAATCTTTGAGGCAGAATCTTTGGGCGTGCGACATCTAGTTCTTGTCTATAATACTTTGATCTTAGCCAATCACAGTAGCCAATGAGAATCAGAGACGATGAGAAACCTATCAGCCTATGCACTTGCTGTTTTTCTTTTAAATATGAAATCATGGGTTTTGACAAAACAGATGTGATAGCAGTGGCTGAGTGACTAAGTAGATCCGTTTTTGTCACAGATATGTAACACTTTAAACCATGAAACTGCAACATGAATGGCCAACTGCTTAAATATGTGATGGTGTAGTGTTGCCTTTTGCTTTCAAAGATACTAAACCAGGAAGTTGCAGGTCTAGTGAGTAACAGTTACATGGTATTGGTATATAGTGTAACTCACCCCAAGCAAAAATACAACCCCACCCCAGAAACATTTTGAAAAATGCTACCTATGTGGTTGGTGCCAAGAGACTCTGAGGGACAGGGCAGTTGTAGGAATGAGTGATGGGGATTTACCATGGCTGTGGTGTGAATGAGAGGAAGGGAAGNGTGGTTGGTGCCAAGAGACTCTGAGGGACAGGGCAGTTGTAGGAATGAGTGATGGGGATTTACCATGGCTGTGGTGTGAATGAGAGGAAGGGAAGTTAGCTTAGCTTAGCGTTATTGTCATGATGGATCAAAGGAGCAAGCCCATATGCAGAACACACACGGAGGAGGCAGGGAAAAAGTTCAAAGGTTTATTAAAAGTTCCGAACAGAAGGGAACTGGAATCCTGAATCTGAGGCTGGACGGCTCTGGGTCTAGTTTGCAGTTCAATGTCTAATCCGATGGCTAGCTCTATGAGGTCTTCAAGGTTAGCTGGCTCATCGTAAAATGTTAGCTCATTCCTGACTGGTTCATTTAGAGCTAGGAGATAAGTGGTTTTAAGAGCAGACTCGTTCCACCCGGAAACGGCTGCTTTTACCTGGAAATCGGAAGAAAACTCGGCAACGGATCTATCTCCCTGTTTAGTTCATAGAAGACCACTGGAAACGATGGAATTATTAGAGGCTTGGTTAAAAGTCCTTTCAAAATTCTGGATGAAATTCTCATAAGTACAGTTAACTCTAGTTTTAAATGGAAATCTGGTCTCTGCCCATTCAAGGGCTTTTCCGGACAGGAAAGACATGACAAAAGATATCCTACTCATATCATACAGGAAACTAGACTCATAAAATTCAAAAAATAGCTGACAATGGAACAGAAATCTCCTGAGCTTACTTACTTACAAAACAGAAGTTATAGTCTTTGGACCAGAGTCTCTGAAA
>NW_015151936.1:61163-67722 GCF_000732505.1 Cyprinodon variegatus | reverse complement strand
TTAAATCTGTAACAGAGGCTCAGGTAGCTACCAAACTAAGATCAACACTGCGGCGTGGAAGCAAGGTCTGGCAGGAGCTTATAAAGGGGAGGTCTCCTGATGAGTAGATGAATAACAGGTGTGCTGGAAGATTCCAGCTCCAGAAGACCCACGGCGCACTCTGCTGGAGACAGAGGGTAATCCCCAGATCCCAACAGTAACTCCAGCCCTAAGAGAAAATAACAAGAGACAGAAGAGTATCCTCGGCGCCCTCTGGTGGGCAAGCCTGAGGATCCCAACAGTTATTAAAGCACGAAGACTCAGCAGAGGGATGATATTAGTCAAATAACACATAAATCCTTTTGGGTGAAGGATTTTCATAAATAGTTACACTGTAAAAAGTCCTTTGCTATTTTAAATTCAGTCCTCTACAGCAACAACTTTGTCCCTGCTTTCCTCCTCTAAATAAAAAACGTATGATGAAGGAGACTCATCCTCGACCTCCGACACAAAACTGTCTCCTTTTGCATGTTTCCGCTGTCCATAGCGTTACTTGATATTGTTGTTTCTAAGTCATAGATTTAGTGCTACTTGGACCCAATGTAATTTGCCATTGGGAACCTACTAGCACTAAGTTGCTAACTGGTTAGCAAGATGCTTCTGAGAAACTGGCCACAATCAAACTTGCCTGCCAATCTTCCGCCACAACAATCCCACCCCCTTGATATACAACTGATCACATTCACTTTATTCACCTGTGTACAGTCTTGCACCACTCAGGAGAATTCAGAAATGCAACGGTTGGAACAGCCGCTCCCTACGACCCTACAGAAATGCAGTAAAACTCAGTGACCTCAGCTTAGAAGGCAATCCGCCGAACAACAGAAAGAAACATTGGGACCAAATTTTTTTATGGCACTAGTGACTCGTTTTTGCGAACAGTAAGCTGACAGGAAATGGGGTATGAGCGAGGGGGTGAGACATGCAGCAATGGACAACAGCTCAGATTCGAACCCGGGTCTGGGACATCGAGGTCTAAGGCCTCTGTACAAGGGTCGTGCGTGCTAGCCACTGCGCCACAAGCGCTCCGAACTCGGTACAAATTAGCAGACATTTTTGAGTTGATAGTATTGATGGTGATTGTACAGTAAATCTGATTAAAACTTTTTTCCATAAACTAAATTCGTGAAATTCTGCAGCCAATAGTCTCAAGCTTCCTGCCTCTAACTTGTTGCTGTGTTATTTGTAAACACTTTAATGAGATCCACAGAGGGGGGGCAAATTCAGATAAGAGCTAGTTCACATGTTGAGTTGGACACTTTAGAAGAGCTCATGGAAACTGCCTACAAGAATGTTTTTTGACCTGTAGCTGTCATGGATAAAGTGACAGATGATCTGAATGTTACAATTATAACTTTTGGTGGGCACGTAGAGCTGCACAAATACAGATATCTCTATTTTACGATCATGTTTGTTGTATATGTTCTTATTATCTGCAGTAACTCAACCATCTTGAGCCTCATCTGGGTTCAGAAAAGCCTTCACGAGCCTATGTACATTTTCATTGGAGCTCTCCTTTTTAATTCACTTCTTTTCAGCACTTGTATTTATCCCAAACTTTTGATCGACTTTTTATCTGAGAAGCAGATAACATCTTTATCTCTGTGCAATTTGCAGAGTTTTACATATTACTCTTTATGCGGTGCTGAGTTCTTACTGCTATCAGCCATGGCTTATGACAGATATGTGTCTATATGTAAACCGTTGCAATATGAGGTTATTATGAGAACAAAAACTGTGGTTGTTTTGCTGATATTAGCTTGGATTTTACCTGCCTGTCAGCTTGTGCCCTCGCTTTTTATCAGTAAGAATTACAAAGTCTGTCACTTAACTTTAAATGGGATTTTCTGTAATAATTCAATCTCACAGCTGTTTTGTATGACTTCAAGGGCTTCATATATTACATATGGTGCTTTTATTGCACTTAATACAGTATTCCTACCAATGATTTTTATATTATTTACATACATAAAAATACTAATAATATCCTTCAGAAGTTCTGCGAGAATGAGAAAGAAAGCAGCAAAGACCTGTTCCCCTCATCTGTTGGTTATGATAAGTTTCTCTTGTTTGTGTTCTTATGATATTGTTATTGCCCGACTGAAAATTGACTTGGATAGAACTGCACGTTTTATAATGACTTTACAGGTGGTTTTGTATCATCCTCTCTTTAATCCAATAATATATGGTTTAAAGATAGAAAAAATCTATAGACACCTTAGAAAGATGTTTTCTTACGACAAATGCCTCTGTGTATGAAATGCAAGATGAGCATTCATCATTTGAAACTCTTTTAGATTATTCAGCTTCAACAATGCTATGGTTACCTTCAGTTTAAATCTCAATGATTTTCTTTAACCAGATTGCTATGTTATTTCTGTGGTGATTGTTTTACTTAAATAGATGTTAAATCGGACAACATAAAGATCCATTATATGAGTATAATATGTTAAATACTGATATATAACTGACCTCTTTAGTTTTTTATGCATGTCACTTTTAACAGTCGCAAAGGTTAAGAGTTTTTTTTCCTCTGGTAAAGAAAATATGTTGGAACATGTTTTGGTTGTGGACTCTTTTATGCCTTAATCTTCCTTTTTTTTTTTTACTCATATTTAACTATTTAAAGCATTAAAAAAATTCAGCTCGATATAGCCTAATTGTAAAATTTCAATTTAATTGTAGGTCTTATAAATAAAGTTCATGGGTGATTAAGATGTGTCATCATTTCACATTAACGGTACAGATCATTGATTTAAACGATTTAAACAGTATGGAGATCCATTCATAACTATGAAATGTCATTAACTTACTTTTATAATGCAAAATTGTCTTTGAGGTTTTTGCTATAATATAAATGCTAAATGACTTGTACTTATATGACGTCAGAGGACTTGATCAAAGCGCTTTACACTACATTCAGTCATTCACCCATTCATGCACCCAGGGATGGTGTAATGCTGCCTTGTAGCCATAGCTGCCCTGGGGCTCACTGACAGAAGTGAGGCTGCCGTACACTGATGCCACCAATCTCTCTGACCACCATCAGTACACAATGCAGGCAAAATGTCTTGCCCAAGGACACAATGACACTGAAAGCTGGACCCTCCTGTTGCATGGCAAACTCCTTTTCAAAATCATGCACAAAATGGTATTTAATTTGTTTCATGAACACCAGCCCCTCCCTGACCTGTGAAAACAAGCGGTTGGAGAATATCTATGAAAGAGGGCTCCTTCATGGAATCATCTACCTTAAGTACATTGTGCTGGCACTGGAAAAATCTCCCACTTTTTTTCCGACCAGGGAGAGGTAATTTAATAACCTGGCATAAGCCAGATTGATACATATCGTTCAATTTGATTTCTATGCGTATCAATCTTTGAAGCCTCACAAAACATGCAAAAGGGCGTTCAGGACAATTCTTTGAGCTAAATGGGTAACTGCCTCTCTTTTCGAGTTTTTAGTCAATGACAGCAGCAGTTGCAGCTGAGATGTATCACATTCCTTAATATTTTCACCGATTTTACTGTTAATCAAACTGTTAGGAATTATGGTTTGGAGGAAAATGCAACAATATTTCAATCTTTTTATCCACAATGGTATATTTGCGTCCTTTTGCTCATTTTTCAAAAAGAAATAGAGGTTACTGCAGTTAAAACGGCCACAGCCATGTTTGTTTTCTTTCAGCCTTTCCCGTTTGGATGACGTTTTGACATCATAGATGTCACTGCATTTCATTGTTTTGAGGCTAATGCATCAGGGCATGTGAACTGAGCGGAGTGCTGTACAATTCCCTCTCCCCGCTCAGGAGGATGATCACTCATTTGCTCCGCCACTCAAAGTGCCAGAATGTTCTGCTCAAAATCCACTCTGCACTCACCTTAATTTTCCTCCCGCTCTGGTGAAATCACTCCATGCTTGCTCAGATTTTCAGGACAGGGCATTTTCTGACATTTATTAGGGCCATGGGACACCCAGCGTTTATTCAACTGGCTGTTAAATTATTGTATTATTTTCCAGCTGTAAACGTAACACCTCGCTCAATTTATGTTGCCCCACGTTTCCTATTTATTTATTAATTCATTTTATTAGACTACAGTAAAAAAGGTCACTTCGCATCCCTTTGCAAATGAGATAATAGCGTATAATGCATGTATGCGATCCATTTTCAAATACAGGCTCTTACCACAACAATCAATTTATGTAAACCCACTTTTCATTGTTAAGTCTGGTTAGTGTTTGATTTTATGATATTTTATCCCACTTTGTACCACACTTAAATCAGAAAAATGTTATTTTACAAATTTTATAATCCAACATTTTTAAATGACCTTGTAAGTGCATTGGAGTGAACTGGAGTGGACCGAAATCCTGGCTCCGGCCTCTGAATTGAAAAGCGCTCTGCGCACCACCGTATTTCCTCTGCTCTGCTCCCCCGCTCGCTCCACACTCCGCTCAGCTCACATGCTCTGCAATGCATCTGTTGGTTTCTGGCAAGATGAGATTAGTTAAAGTTAAGACAAAGTTATTTTTTAGGAGCTAATCTGCACACGGCAGCAACCTCTATTTTTAGAAAATATCTAGGTAGCCAAAGGTGAACTGTTCTGAAATCTGTTCAGATGTCGGACAGAGAAAATATATGGTTTAAAAGAGGGATGAAGGAAGGCATCTTTGTTAAGAGGGAAAAAACCTTTGCTGAATACGAGGGGGTAGAACTGTTGTTTCATTCACTGAGCCTTTATAATTTGGTCATGGAGGTCAATACAAAGAGGTTACAGAATTACACCCATTATGATTTAAATGACTTGTATCTGTGCTCGTCCTGTTAGATCTCAGTGCTGCATTTGATACAGTTTATAGGAATATTTTATAGGAACAGCACTAGACTGGTTATCTAAATCTAAATCTTATCTATCTGATCGATTTACATGATACAGTTGACCATAATATTCTTTTAGAAAGACTTGAATATTTTGTTGGAATTAAAGGAACAGCACAAGACTGGTTTAAATCTTATCTATCTGATCGATTTCAGTTTGTTCATGTTAATGTCTAATCTTCCTCATGCTCACGGGTTACCTGTTGAGTACCACCGGGATCAGTGCTAGGACCAATTTTCTTTACTAAATATATGCTCTCAATCGGTAGAATTATTAGACAGCATGGGATTTCCACTGTTATGCTGATGATACTCAGCTAGATTTGTCTATAAATACCAGATGAAGCTAACCCGTTACATAGATTACAGGCATGTCTTCAAGACATAAAAACCCCATATCAAAGAGGTTTCTAGAGTTTCCTTCGTTCATCTGCGCAATATTGCAAAAATTAGTAAAATCCTGTCCAGGGGTGATACTAAGAAAGTAGTCCATGCAGTTGTTACTTCAAAGCTGGATTAATTTAATTCTTTACTCTCAGGAAGTCCACAAACTGCAGTTTAGATTTCTGGAGGACATAGGGACCCCTTTTTTCATCATTCTGATTTATTCTATCTCAGTTCTCGAACTCTGCAGAATCTGTTAGTTCAAACTCTAATGTTATGCTCTCTCTGTTTTTTCTCATAATAGCCTCGTCTGTTCCTGTTTGGCTGTGACACCATCCTGGAGAGAAATATCAGCTGTGCTGCTGCCATCAACACTTTTGTTTATAGATGCAGGAGATCAGCCTTTTTTTCAGTGTAGTCCTGTTTCTCAGACTGTGAATTGCTTTTTACAGTTGCCTTTTGTATTTCTACTTCTGTCTCCTTGAACCTCAGTCAGCCTCGGCAGATGGCCACTCCCACTGAGCCTGGTTCTGCTGGAGGATTCTTCATGTTAAAAGGGAGTTTTTCCTCTCCACTTTTGCTATAAGCATGCTTAGTGTGAGGGATTGCTATCGAGTCAATGAGTCATTGCAATCAACTGGTTTTCCGTAGATAGAAAACTTTGAATCAATTTGACTGATCATCTGGGGGAGAGCCACTGCTCCTCCACTTCGAGTAAAGCCAGTTGAGGTGGCTCGGGCATCTGGTTAGGATGCCTCCTGAATGCCTACCTGGTGAGGTGCTCTGGGCACGTCACACTGGGAGGAGACCCAGAGGGAAACCCACGATATGAATGAATTGCAACCACCTCGACTCGACCACGGACAACCTGAAGAGGATGGATCGATATTTATTTATACAAAATTAAATAGAGACATGGTTTTTGCAAACAACAAAATTTTATAACAAAATGTTATAACATCCTATACATAACTGTTAATATTCATATACAAATTAATACTCACTTTTAGTAAATACAATTTTAAAAAGTGTAACGTTAAGAAAAAACATCAAATCAAATGTATTTTTGTACACTCCCTACAGATTTCATATACTGGTATTAAATCCTATATGTAACTGTAAATATTCATATACAATTTAATACTCCCTTTAAAGGAATAGTACACCCAAAACATGATTAACCTTCATTTTCTACTCAGCCCCATGCTGAACAACACCCTGGAGTACTTTTTTGATATCTCAAATGCATCTGGAGA